>NC_048580.1:23917593-24217593 GCF_013265735.2 Oncorhynchus mykiss
ACACACACATGGAGTTCTGGCTGTGGATTGTATAGGCTGCTACCTGGTAGTGTTGTCATTGGTAGTGACTTAGCACCTGGGCAAGTGGGGACCATCGGAGCTGTGCAGTCTGGCGGCGTAGAGTAGTGTTGGCGATCAGGGATGCGGGGACGCAGCGATTGAGATATAGAGCATTAGCCGGTGTCAGGAGGAAATTAAAGGCCAGATCGCTTTCTTAATCAGAGCACAAGCACTGTGTTAGAGGAATTAGGTTGACAGCTGCTGAGTTTCACTCTCTCTCATTCTCTCTCTACCTCTCTTGACTCTCACCACTACACCATCACCTCACTCACTCATCCTCTCTCACCCCCTCCCACTTTTCTCTAATGAGGGAATGACACTCTATGTGTCCCACTGTTTCCGTTACTCTCTTTTATGTTCGGTCAACAACATCCGTTTCTCTCAAACATCATCCCTTACTCTCCATTTCGCTCTCGCCCTCCTGTGTCATCCCCTTTCTTTCTTTCTTTCTTTCTTTCTTTCTTTCTTTCTTTCTTTCTTTCTTTCTTTCTTTCTTTCTTTCTTTCTTTCTTTCTTTCTTTCTTTCTTTCTCCCTCATTGCTGTCCTCCCTCTTTCAACCCTCTCTTCCTCTCACCCCCCCCTCTCTGTATTTCTCTCCCTCTTTGTCTGCCATCCTCTTCCCCCCTCAAGACGATTTGAGGATCCCCCTCTCTCATATTATGTACTTTACAGGTCATTCAAACTTGGTCCTTTTTTTTTGCCAGGCTTCTTGTTTTTGAGAACGGTTTTATCTCAGAGTTGAGGGTTTCTGTACCCAAGTCTCATAGCTACAGCTGTAGTGTTTATAGTATACATATGTGTCTCTTCAGCTAAGGAAGATTTATGGAAAAGGGGAAAAAATAATATCATTTTTGAACATTTAGGAGAATCGATGCTGGTGGGTGACTATGTGATGTTTTGTCTTTTCTTTTATAGTTGGGGGGAGGTGTTATGGTAGGGGGGGGGTAGTTTAGTGTTAGCACATAGATGGACAGCACACTTTCACTACCACATCCCACCCGCAGACTGCAGCAGACACCGGGTCCAGGTGCTGTGCCAGTGCCTTGATAGGATAATCAGGACGATCGACATTCAATCAGGGAGAGGAAGCTAGGAGCCTCCCGCACGGACAGTGTTTGTTTTGTGTTAGTTAAACCTCTTTAGTTTAGGCATGCCTTTTTGTATTTCCCCTTTTCAATATAATATGTACGTATTTGGGTTCGGTACACTAACCCAAACAAATAATAATCCGCTTGGGCTGGCCGACCATAAGGAGTCCTGCCTCAGCTGGCCTGTTGACCCAGGTATGGTTGCTGTCTCCTGGAAACATGCACAGAATACGGTCCGCACACAATTTGACTTCTCATGTAAACATGCACATGAAATCAGGTTACAGACCATTTAGCTAGGCCCTGGTACCCTGTACATAACCGAGTGTGGCTAAATCAGGTTACAGACCATTTAGCTAGGCTTTGGTACCCTGTACATAACCGAGTGTGGCTAAATCAGGTTACAGACCATTTAGCTAGGCCTTGGTACCCTGTACATAACCGAGTGTGGCTAAATCAGTAGGGCTAGCTAGTCAGTTTCGTAACACGTCTCTCCCGACGTGATGTTCATCCAATTTCATGACTGTGGGTCAAAAGATTGCTGTAGTTTGCTGTTTCCTTAGTGGGCTGTAACGCGATCAAGTGGCTTGACGCAGCCCGTCTATGAACACAGCGCTTACAGTGACTCATGCTTTGGGGGATAAAATTGATCAGGTATTTGTCTCCTTATTGATGCAAAAGTGACATTGCTAACTGTCAAAATGGAGAGACTTAATTTATGATACCAGGCTGCACCTGCACACACACACACACACACACACACACACACACACACACACACACACACTGCTGTGTCTAAGTCCTATCTTATCCTATGTTAATAGAGGGATCGCATTGAACAACCCGGACCGACAGATTTGTCAACACAGAAAAAGACAGAGGGAGGCTAAGAAAGAGCGGGTGATGTGGCAATAACTGGAAAGGAGGGAAGAGGAAAGATGGAGGGGTGAATGGTGAATGTGAGGTTTTGGTCTGGCTCCAAGTGTGCAGTGCCACCCATGGCTAATGGATGAGCTGTCAGTGGTTAGACCTCCACATCAACCAGAGATGAATGGAGAAACAGCAGTAGCTCTTTCTCCATCTATCTATCATCCCCCTTTATTTCACACTTTCCCCTTTTCCCCTCTCTCTCTCTCTCGTTCACTCGCTGTCTCTCTCTCTCTTATGCATTTTGCATTCGCTCTCTTGCTTTTTCCAACAAAAAAATTATAATTTTATTTAGAAATGGTTAACATCACACTCTTGTGCAATGTTTCTCAACATATGGTCCGTGGACTGGTGTCTGTCCGTGAGACACAAACGGACACTAATTGAGTCTGCTTTACGGTGAAGTTGTAACAGAGATAAGAAAGTGCTGTAAACTCACTCCACAGCTAGCTTGAAATGGAGCTATCAAACTGAATCCTTTTCCACAGCTCAACTGGTCGGTACGTTGTCAAGGAGGACGGTCACTTGTGTTTGCGAGCAGAGGACCACTAGTTTGAGCCCAGTAAGAGGACAGGTACAGTGGAGGAAGCTATAGTGTTGGCAGCACACGGACGTCAGTTTGACTAGTTATAATGTAAGTGGTCCCCCAAAATAACTTGCCAGTCCCTGGTATAAAACTGTGCTCTAGGATAGCGGGAGGTTTTTATTTCATAAATTGAACCTTTATTTAACTAGGTAAGTCAGTTAAGAACTAATTCTTACTTACAATGACGACCTGCCCCGGCCAAACCCTAACAACACTGGGCCAATTGTGCGCCGCCCTACGGGACTCCCTATCACTGCCGGTTGTGAAACAGCCTGGAACCGAACCAGGGTCTGTAGTGATGCCTCTAGCACTGAGATGCAGTGCCTTAGACCGCTGCGCCACTCGAGGTTGAGTGGGTCACGGGTGTCTGACTAAAAAACAAAAAAGATAGAGAGTGTGTATACGTGATAATGAACTTACATTTTATAATAATTTTTAAATAATCTCTGAAAATTGTTTCTTCAATCACAGTATTTTCAATATAGAGCTATTAGCAGCACTATTTTGGTTGATTTTGTGGTCTCAAGCCAGTGAGTTTATTAACATTCTTCATCAAGAACATAGGAAAATGTCATTATTGACAATGAAAGAGGTGGGAATGCTGTTCCCTTATCATATAATTGATACATTTACTATCAATTTAGGATTAAGAATAGTTTTGCTGATTTGTTTTTCGCGTTGCAAATATTGGGTCGCAACCTGGTTCAATTTGGGTCCCGAAGGAAAAAAACAGTTGAGAACCACTGCTCGAGTGTCACCATCCTTGAAACTAGCAAGAATCGGATAACTAGCTTCCACTTCCACTTTTTTTCAGTTTATAAATTGTTTTCTTTGAAAAACATAAAACAAATACATTTTTATAAATATTTTCACACAGACAGAGGCCGATCTAGCAGAAAAATGTCCAACTAGCCCTCTTTGCAGTGGTTCCCAACATTTTGTTCAACCGTGGCACACCTTCATGGGATATAAAAATGATGCGGCACACCTAAGATTTCCCTACTAATTTATTTAATAGGGAAATCAGATCCATACTACAAACCATCTATTTTCTGTGACAAACTTTTTTTAATAGATTAAATTGGGTTTATTTAAAATATTTTCATAGTTCCCTACTCATGATGGTTCATTTGTGTGTACCCCTTGACGAGCGTCCCACAAATCTGCACCAGAAATAAGAAAATGTAACTAGTAAAATAGGTATTTTGTTTTTACAGTTTGGGCTATAGACGAGTGGTTTTCTGCATTGTAAAGTTACAACCACAGACACAAAGCCATGCTCCGTTTGTTTTTATGACAGAGGCTGTGGTATAGTTAAGCCAGATCCAAAATATAAATGCAACATGCATCAATTTGACTGAGATACAGTTAATTTAAGGTAATCAATGAATTTATATGAATTCATTAGGTTCTATTCTATGGATTTCACATGGCTGGTCAGGGGCGCAGCCATGGGTGAGCCTGGGAGGGCATAGGCCCACCCACTTGGAAGCCAGACCCACCCACTGGGGAGTCAGGCCCAGCCAATCAGAATTAGTTTTCCCCCACAAAGGGGCTTTATTTTATACAGAAATACTCCTCAGTTTCATCAGCTGTCCGATTGGCTGGTCTCAGACGATTCCTCAGGTGAAAAACCCGGATATGGAGGGCCTGGGCTGGAGTGGTTACACGTGGTCTGCGATTGTTAGGCCAGTTAGACGTACTGCCAAATTCTCTAAAGCGACGTGGGAGACGGTTTATGGTAGAGAAATTAACATTCAATTCTCTGGCAAAAGCTCTGGTGGACATTCCTGATGTCAGCATGCCAATTGCAGGCTCCTTCAAAACTTGAGACATCTGTGGCCTTGTGTTGTGTGACAAAACTGCATATTTTACAGTGGCCTTTTATTGTCCCCAGCACAATGTGCACCTGTGTAATGATCATTCTGTTTAATCAGCTTCTTGGTATGCCATAACTGTCAAGGGGATGGATTATCTTGGCAAAGGAGAAATGCTCACTCGCAGGGATGCAAACCAATTTGAGCACAACATTTGAGAGAAATAAGCTTTGTGCGTATGGAAAATTTCTGGGATCCTTTATTTTAGCCAATGAAAGATGGGACCAACACTTTAGATGTTGCGTTTATATTTTTGTTCAGTATAAGTTGTATATAGTGTTCAATACAAGGTCAACCTATCCCATTTAAATGACTCTGGTCGAAAACCTAATCAGACTTGCCTGTGCTAATGGTTTACACAGACCGAAATGAAATTATACAAATGACTTTGCTCGTGATGCGCGCCCCTCAAATGATACAAATGTAACAGCCTGAGCGCACTGGACATTAAAGAACGATAGGCCTACAATTGTAACCGTGTGCCATTTAATGTAATATCTGACCAGCACTTGTGCTCTCAAGTCAAAATTCCAGGTGCATTACACAGATCACGTTCATAAGTGAGTGTTAAAAAAATATATTAGGAAAAGTTTCAAGGCACACCTGAGAGTTCCTCAAGGCACGCCAGTTGGGAACCACTACTCAATTGAGAGTGCTGTGCCTTACCATCCAAAGAAAACACCACATCTTCACGTTTGAAAAAAGTCAAAGACTCGCTCAATTCATTTATCCATCAATCATTGTTTGACCTTTATTTATCCAGATGATTCATATTCTTATTTTCAGAAATGTATGCAAAAAGGTTTGAATTTGGCTCATTGAAAGATTGCTGACCGGCTGCTCAGCTCACACAGGTATATATACGAGTACAATGCAATACATACTATTATGTACAAAATAAATAAAAGAAAACGGAGAACAGTACACCACGTTGTAAATACCTGGGGCTAGAAAAATGATAGGCCTACCACAAAACAAAGAGAATAAGTTAAGAATGGAGATTTCTTAAATTGCTGATGTTACTGCAAAGCCGTGAAAAAGGCATTTCTACAGCTGGAGTACTAACAACAAAACGTCTCAATTTTATCCCCTTGTCTTTGCTCCTCTACAGCATCAGAAACAAACGGCAAGGACGACAACAAACAGGACATTGTCTCAAAATGGCGGTGGATCGCCGACTGCCGTACTGTACCCACTCTGTGCCTGCATGCCCACTTGCCACGCTACTCGGTGGCAGTGATACATTGACTAGGAGGTTTAGGGAGGGCTTACCAACTGTGCCAGGCTTACCCCCTCTACCCGTCAGCTCAGAGGGGGTCCCCGCTGGCATGGCAGGGTGAACTACCCCCTGATTGATGGCACGGTTTCAGACCAGTCTGCCCGAGTGGTGCAGCGGCCCGCTCCCCAAGGCCCAGGCCTCCCTTTATCCCGCTGCTGTCTTGGCACCGGGTGCCCATCTCTCCCCTCCCTCTTTCCTCCCCCCATCCCCCTGCCAGCCAGCTAGCTCCTGGTGGGCACATCAATTACAAGCACTGCACATCCCCTCCTCCTCAGTCTGTCTGTCTTCTGTCTACTGTCTCGGACTATGCCAATCTGTTCTCTTCTCTGTTATCCTCTCTCTGTGTGCATCTCTTTCTCTCTCTCTCTCTCTCTCTCTCTCTCGTTGTCTCGTCTTTCCTTTTCTTTGTCTCCGTTTGCTACAGCCCATTCTCGGTTGTCTTTTGCTGTTGCTGATCAGTGTCTAACCATAAATTGCAATATCACAACACTTCATCCCTCCTCACACCAACACACACACACACACACATACACAAAACACACAGAGACATGAAGTACCACTCACAGTACTGCACACTCCCTTAAACAGGTTATGATGGTTGGTGGGAAAATCTCTCTAGAGACCCCCCCATTGCCATAGGCTCAGCTGTCCAGCGAGTCTCAGGTGTGTGTGTTTCAGAGAGAGAGAGAGAGAGAGAGAGAGAGAGAGAGAGAGAGAGAGAGAGAGAGAGAGAGAGAGAGAGAGAGACGGGCGGGGGCGGGCGGGCGGGCGGGCGGGGGGGGGGTTAGCCCTTGCTGTTTTTTATGATTTTAGGGTTCAATGCTTCAGTTTAATTTCTAAGAAATGGGTTTCTGTTTCAAATATGGCAGTTTGTTAACTAAAAGTAGCAGCAAAACACTTCAAATCTATTGTCTCATAACTATGGTTGTGACTAGATGGAGTACAGCTACAACTTTTCGTAGCAGGTTAGGAGAGCAGTTTAGCCAACCCTAACCCTTTTCCTAACCTTAAACTCAGTCTCCTAACCTGTTACGTTAATTATCCTAACCTGCTGTGTAAGTTATCCCAAACTGTTACGAAGAAGTCCCTTCGGGTCATAGCTGTATTCAACCTAGTCAGAACCATAATTAATGGAAAAAAAGTTAAGTTAAAGAATAATCATCCAAGATATTTGCTTGCTAAGGTCGCCCTCTAGTGTTCATACATAGTCATTACTCTGTAGAAAACCTACACTTCTGTTTTTTTATTATTTTTATTTCACCTTTATTTAACCAGGTAGGCTAGTTGAGAACAAGTTCTCATTTGCAACTGTGACATGGCCAAGATAAAGCATAGTAATTCGACACATACAATAACCCAGAGTTACACATGGAATAAACAAAACATAGTCAATAATACAGTAGAACAAAAGAAAACAAAAAGTATATATACAGTGAGTGCAAATGAGGTCAGATAAGGGAGTTAAGGCAATAAATAGGCCATGGTGGCGAAGTAATTACAATATAGCAATTAAGCACTGGAATGGTAGATGTGCAGAAGATGAATGTGCAAGTAGAGATACTGGGGTGCAAAGGAGCAAGATAAATAAATAAACACTGTACGGGGATGAGGTAGGTAGATAGATGGACTGTTTACAGATGGGCTATGTACAGGTGCAGTGATCTGTGAGCTGCTCTGACAGCTGGTGCTTAAAGCTAGTGAGGGAGAGTCTAAGCTAATGAGTCTCCAGCTTCAGAGATTTTTGAAGTTCATTCCAGTCATTGGCAGCAGAGAACTGGAGAGAAAGATGACCAAAGGAGGAATTGGCCAATTCTAGATTTCATTGTGGATTGAATGTGATTCTGGAAGGCAAGTTTACAGTCTAACCAGACACCTAGGTATTTGTAGTTGTCCAAGTCTTCTAAGTCAGAGCCGTCCAGTAGTGATGCTGGACGGGCGAGCAGGTGCGGACAGTGATCGGTTGAATAGCATGCATTTAGTTTTACTTGCATTTAAGAGCAATTGGAGGCCACGGAAGGAGAGTTGTATGGCATTGAAGCTCGTCTGGAGGTTAGCTAACACAGTGTCCGAGAGGGGCGAGAAGTATACAGAATGGTGTCCTCTGCGTAGAGGTGTACCAGAGAATCACCAGCAGCAAGAGCAACATCATTGATGTATACAGAGAGGAGAGTCGGCCCGAGGATTGAACCCTATGGCACCCCCATAGAGACTGCCAGAGGTCCGGACAACAGGCCCTCCGATTTGACACACAGAACTCTAACAGAGAAGTAGTTGGTAAACCTGCAAGGCAATGATTTGAGAAACCAAGGCTGTCGAGTCTGCCAATAAGAATGTGGTGATTGACAGAGTGGAAAGCCTTGGCCAAGTCGATGTATACGGCTGCACAGTAATGTCTTTTATCGATGGCGGTTATGATGCCATTAAGGACCTTGAGCTTGGCTGAGGTGTACCCATGACCAGCTCTTAAACCAGATTGCATAGCGGAGAAGGTACGGTGGGTTTCGAAATGGTCGGTAATCTGTTTGTTAACTTGGCTTTCGAAGACCTTAGAAAGACAGGGTAGGATAGATATAGGTCTGTAGCAGTTCGGGTCTAGACTGTCACCCCCTTTGAAGAGGGGAATCTTTGGGAATCTCAAACGATACGAAAGAGAGGTTGAACAGGCTAGTAATAGGGGTTGAAACAATTTCGGCTGATAATTTTAGAAAGAGAGGGTCCAGATTGTCTAGCTGATTTGTAGGGGTCCAGATTTTGCAGCTCTTTCAGAACATCGGCTATCTGGATTTGGATAAAGGAGAAATGGTGGGGGCTTTGGCGGGTTGCTGTGGAGGGTGCCGGGCAGTTGACCGGGGTAGGGGTAGCCAGGTGGAAAGCATGGCCAGCCGTAGAGAAATGCTTATTGAAATTCTCAATTACAGTGGATTTATCGGGGTTGACAGTGTTTCCTAGCCTCAGAGCAGTGGGCAGCTGGGAGGAGGTGCTCTTATTCTCCATGGACTTTACAGTGGCCCAGAACTTTTTTGAGTTAGTACTACAGGATGCAAATTTCTGTTTGAAAAAGCTAGCCTTAGCTTTCCTAACTGCCTGTGTATATTTGTTCCTAACTTCCCTGAAAAGTTGCATTTCACGGGGGCTATTCGATGCTAATGCAGAACGCCACAGGATGTTTTTGTGCTGGTCAAGGGCAGACAAGTCTGGAGTGAACCAAGGACTAAATCTATTTATAGTTTTTTTTTTATTAAATGGGGCATGCTTATTTAAGATGGTGAGGAAGGCACTTTTAAAGAATAGCCAGGCATCATCTACTGATGGATGAGGTCAATGTCATTCCAGGATACCCCGGCCAGGTCAAATAGAAAGGCCTGCTCGCAGAAATGTTTTAGGGAGCGTTTGACAGTGATGAGGGGTGATCGTTTGGTCGCAGACCCATTACGGATGCAGGCAATGAGGCAGTGATCACTGAGATCTTGAATGAAAACAGCAGAGGTGTATTTGGAGGGCGAGTTAGTTAGGATAACATCTATGAGGGTGCCTGTGTTTACGGATTTGGAGTTGTACCTGGTAGGTTCATTGATAATTTGTGTGAGATTGAGGGCATCAAGCTTGGATTGTAGGATGGCCGGGGTGTTAAAAGCATGTCCCAGTTCAGGTCACCTAGTAGCACGAGCTCAGAAGATAGATTGGGGGCAATTAATTCACATATGGTATCGAGGGCACAGCTGGGGGCAGAGGGAGGTCTATAGCAAGCGGCGATAGTGAGTGACTTGTTTCTGGAAAGGTGCATTTTTAGAAGTATAAGCTCGAATTGTTTGGGTACAGACTTGGATAGTAATACAGAACTCTGCAGGCTATCTTTGCAGTAGATTGCAACACTTCCCCCTTTTGGCAGTTCTATCTTGGCGGAAAATGTTATAGTTAGCGATGGAGATTTCAAGGTTTTTAGACACGACTAAGACATCCGGGTTGGCAGAGTGTGCTAAAGCAGTGAGTAAAACAAACTTAGGGAGTAGGCTTCTAATGTTAAAATGCATGAAACCAAGGCTTTTACAGTTACAGAAGTCAACAAATGAGAGCACCTGGGGAGTGGAGCTAGGCACTGCAGAGCCTGGATTAACCTCTACATCACCAGAGGAACTGAGGAGAAGTAGGATAAGGGTACGGCTAAATGCTATACGAACTGGCCGTCTAGCACGTTCGGAACAGAGAGTAAAAGGAGCAGGTTTCTGGGCAATATAGCATAGATTCAAGGCATAGTGTACAGACAAAGGTAAGGTAGGATTTGAGTACATTGGAGGTAAACCTAGGTATTGAGTAATGATGAGAGAGATACAGTATAGTCTCTAGAGACGTTTAAACCAGGTGATGTCATCGCATATGTAGGAGGTGGAACAACATGGTCGGTTAAGGCATTTTGAGCAGGGCTAGAGGCTCTACAGTGAATTAAGACTGTAATCACTAACCAGGACAGTAATGGACGAGGCATATTGATATTAGAGAGCGGCATGCATAGCCAAGTGAACATATGGGTCCAGTGAGTGGTTGGGCTGACTGGGAACACGGCGATTCAGACAGTTAGCAGGCCGATGCTAACATGCTAACAGTTAGTAGGCCGGGGCTGGCCAGCAAGTAGTTAGCAGGGGCTAGCAGTTAGCAGACCGGGGCTGGAAAGCAAGCAGTTAGCAGGGGCTAGCAGTTAGCAGACCGGGGCTGGCAAGCAAGCAGTTAGCAGGGGCTAGCAGTTAGCAGACCGGGGCAGGCAATCTAGCAGTTAGCAGACCGGGGCAGGCAAGTTAGCCTTTGGGGGACGTCGCGGTGGGGGTAAGTCTGTTTTTGCCTCTTCGTGCGGTGACGTCAATAGACCAGTCGTGTAGTTAGTAGGGTTCCAAGTAGCTCTAGGTAGCTAGTAGGACGCGGTTAGCAGAATGGGCCTTCAGTGGGCGTCGCGCCTGAGGGACCTGTTGAAATCCTCGGGCAGATTATGTTGGTATTCCAGTCGTAGAGGATCGGCGGAGTTCCGTGCCCCGTACCGGCAGTAGAAGGGGTCCAGATATTGTAGCCCAGGAGTGGGCTTCGGTGGTAACACAGGAGCCCTGGCCGGGCTAGCTTCAGGCTAATTGGTGCTTGCTCAGGGATAGAAACGCTAGCCAGGAGTGGTCTAGGACCTCTTTATCCGGCGGAGTCAGAGGAAGGCCCGAAAAATGGCCAAAGACTCCAGCAACCAAGCTATAGCTTGTTCACTCTGGTATCATCTGGCAAACGGTCCAGAGCGTCAGCTCCCGGACCAACAGGCTCCGAAACAGCTTCTACCCCCAAGACATAAGACTGCTAAATAGCCAGACTGCTAAATAGTCAATTAATGGTACCCAAACTAGCGGTACTGACTCTATCTTGCACTGACCCTACACATACTCACTAGAATAGACACACCATATACCGTACACACTCACTCACACACTACACTGAAACTCTCACACAAAAATCCCACACATTCACATTCACAAGCATTTTGCTACACCTGCAATAACGTCTGCTAAATATGTTTATGTGATGGATAAAGTTTGAATACATTTGATTTGATACACACGCATATCCACACAACACAAACACACATGCATAAACACACGTTTGCAGTCATCATTTGCGGCTGCTAATCGGTTATTTTATTTTACTCTTATTATTATTATCATCAATCCTGATGCCTACTATAGTCCCTTTACCCTGCCTTCATGTACATATCTACCTCAAATACCCCGTACCCCTCCCTTGGTACTCCCTGTGTATAGATAGCTCCATTCATGTGTAGCCTATTTTATTTTAGTTATTACTTTTTTTTAAATGTTTTTATTTTTAACCCTGCATCGTTGGGAAGTGCTCGTGAGCAAGCATTTCACCGAAAAGTCTGCACCAGTTGTATTCGGCGCATGTGACAAATACAATTTTAAGATATAATTTGAACAACAAGACCTCCGACACAGATAGAACAATGAGCCAGATGTTTCACAGATATATACATCTGAAGCATGCGGTTGGCGTTTCCAAGAAGCCCAATGGCCGGCAGTGGGAGAAGATGGAGCGAGATGGATTTTGACCCGATATTCTGCTAAACATTTGATCTCAAAACAGTTTTCTCTTCCCAAAAATAAAATCTGTACGAACAGAGTGGACTAAGTTTTGTAGACTTGACCTTTGCCAACGTTTTTTTTATTAATTTAATTGCGTTGTTTAGGAGTACAAGGGCTTATTTAGTTATTGCACACGCGCACTTCTCAGGGTAGGAGTTCCCAAACGTAAAAACGCAAATACATGCTAGAATGCGCCAATAGGATCTGGCTAGCTAGTGCTTGGCTGTGCCCACCTCCTTATCTGCTCCCGTTCGAAACGGCATGCTGTGGTCTATCTTGGGTTTAGTTATAACATCGTTGACTACGAAGTCCCACCCACTACGGAAGTCCAGTGCGAAGCGACAGTGTAGCTAGCAAAAAGACGCTAGCTAGTGAAGATGGCGGCGGTTTCTATGCAGGGCTGTAGCCCAAACCCAGCAAGAGAACTTACCCTTTCAACACAATCTGGGGGAAACCAGGCTCTTGCAGATCGGGTAAAAGCTGAAGAAGGGACAGGTGAGTTGTATCATATATGTGCAATTGGAGCTAGAGTGGTTACGCTAGGGTCAGATATTTGTTGTCAGATCAGTTACAACAAGCTGAGAGCAGGCTAATGCTAGCTAGGGTATTCGTGAGCTATATTAGCTACCTAGCCAGCATTGTAGTTATCATGCTAGCTAGCTACTATAATACACCATTATGTTTTTCTACGGGAAATTTGTATTTAAAAAACAGTTTACTGTTACTGCCAACTATATTAAATGCACCTGGATTAGTTACGCGGACATGAGCTACCCAGCCACTTTCTTGTACTAGATACGTTGTAGTTAGCAACACAACCACCGTCCGAGAGTCATGCATGTATCTGCACAACTCTTATCAATAGTTAATTATGCAGATATAGACTGTAAGGCTTGGCTTTTAATCTCCCATTAACCCCCCCCCCCCCCCAAATAAAGGATTTATTACATAGCCTACTCTAACTTCGATGCAACATTTTTACATTGTGCTTAACCCTCTTGAGAGCGCAATGTAAAAACTCAGTGAAAACTCTCTTGGTTGCATCAAAGCTAAGCCTACTCCATCAATTCCACTGTGTTTTGTGTAGGACACAATATAAACAAATTATGTAATTAGCTATGTAATTAGGATGTTACTAAAACTAGCTTATATTGTTCTCTTGGAATGTCAGGCATTGAACACTGAAGTGCTATAGTTCCAATTGAATGTAATGCTCCGTTGTGCACCTTGCTTATTCACAGAAGCCGAGAAGCAGAGTCGCGTGAACGCTCTGCTGGAGAGACTCCATGCCAAACACAATGCCTCACGGCCTTGGCAGGAGACCAGCAAGGTGGTGCGCCAGGCCATGGTGAGAAGATGGAGAGAATGTGTGAATGAAATAATAGGAAATGATGGAATGCTAAATATATAGAGTTAGGAAAGCGTGTAAATTGGTCCGGTTGCACACCTTATAGATTCCGGAAGATACATTCATACAGGTGGAAAAAGAGACTCCGGCTCACTGGCATTCTTGCATGCTCCACAATGTGATTAATGGATCTTAAAACCAACGTTTTAGTCAATAGAACTTCATTGGGGTAAACCCAAATATACATACATTATGAGTTAGAAAATCTTTACTCTCTAATCCTTCCCCCCTCTTGTTTCGTCGGTCACAGGAGAAACGTGGTCAGATGAATGCGGCTGGACACCAGCTCCTGCTCACCTGTCTAGAGACCCTGCAGAAAGCACTGAAAGGTGAGACGCCAAAGAGAGACAACTGATCACAAAGACAACCTGTCCTATTCATTGAAAGTGTTCCACGGGCAATTCTGCAATTGAATGCCAATATCAATCGCTCCTGTATCATCAGATTCTTGACAGTTGAAAGACAATCTGCTGAGTTTTTAAATTTGTCTCTCTCGGCTCCAGTATCCTCCCTGCCGTCCATGACAGATCGCTTGGAGTCCATCGCTCGACAGAACATGTAAGCTCTTCCTTTCTTCTTGTCTCACTCATTTACTCCTTCTTTCCCTCCTTCTTTCCCTCACCAGGTCACCCATCCACTGATTCCTTATTCATACCATTGATAGCATAACCGTGTGTATTTTATTAAGTGTGTGTATATGTGGTGTATATCTGTTGAATAGTACATTCCTGACTGAACAATGGATTTCCAAACTTGGCAAGAAAGTAATTGTTTGAGGAGGACATGGTTAGCCACATTGAGTCTGATTTGCCTCCCTCTCTTTCTCTCTAACCCCACCCCTACCATCCTCATCCTCTCCCACCAGGCTGGGGTCCCATCTGAGTCCTTCGGGGACAGAATGTTACATCACTTCAGACATGTTCTATGTGGAGGTGCAGCTGGACACGGCTGGTCAGCTGGTGGATGTGAAGGTGGCCCACCACGGAGAGAACCCTGCGGTCAGTACTATCCCTTACCTACAGCACTATTACTCTATGTCTATTTGGGCTGTCCCTGCCTAAAAAAGCTATTGGTTGACCGAGAGTTGTATGTTTCGACCAATTAATTCCTTTACTTAGATTTGTTTGTATTGGGTATATGTTGTGAAGTTGTTAGATATTACTTGTTAGATATTACTGCACCGTCAGAGCTAGAAACAAAAGCATGTCGCTACACTCGCAATAACATCTGCTAAACATGTGTATGTGTCCAATAAAATTTGATTTGTCTTTTTTTTTTTTCAGTGTACTTTTCCATATATAGACACATCCTGTATGTTTCAATCAAGTCAACCTTATGCACTGAGCTGGTCTGATGCTTTAAGCCAGCTATTTGATGAAATAATGAAGACACACAAATGACTAGAGGGAGTCCGACCGCAATTAATTTGATTGTGCCGCCTGGCTCAGACTTGCTGCGCTGTGTTTAAAAAAAAAAAAGGGAGAGTGATTTTCTAGCACCCGTTGCCTCTCTCCTCCCTGCTGCAGTGACCACCACAGAACATCAGTGTGTATAGCATTGTCCGTGTTGCTGAGGCTGCAACATAATTACAGCCATTTCTGACTGAGAAGTTCTGTTATTGAAATGGTTACTGGTTGCGCAGGAGGTAAAGGGGAAGTCAGATGTGTGGAATAAATTTGACTAGTTGTGAGGGAAAACTGGAGATCAAGAGAAATAAGGTATTGAGCAAGCGCTGCGTGCATATTAGGCCTACAGTGAGGCGGGAAAGTATTTGATCCCCTGTTGATTTTGTACGTTTGCCCACTGACAAAGAAATTATCAGTCTATAATTTTAATGGTACATTTATTTGAACAGTGAAAGACAGAATAACAACAACAAAATCCATGAAAAACGCATGTCAAAAATTTTATAAATTAATTTGCATTTTAATGAGGGAAATAAGTATTTGACCCCCTCTCAATCAGAGAGATTTCTGGCTCCCAGGTGTCTTTTATACAAGTAATGAGCTGAGATTAGGAGCACACTCTTAAAGGGAGTGCTCCTAATCTCAGCTTGTTACCTGTATAAAAGACACCTGTCCGCAGAAGCAATCAATCAATCAGATTCCAAACTCTCCGCCATGGCCAAGACCAAAGAGCTCTCCTAGGATGTCAGGGACAAGATTGTAGACCTACACAAGGCTGGAATGGGCTACAAGACCATCACTGTATGTGTGCCAAACACGTGCTGTTAAATTACAATATAAGGCCTACAGCTCGATGGTGGTTATATAAGGCTGCTGTAATAAGCCTACTAATGACAATAACATGACTTATTATTGTGATGATCATAATAGTAATAACAAGAATGAAATCAAGGAAAAGAGAGGGTTATTATTATGGATATAATTTACCTGACAATTTGGAACATTGTAAACAGCACTAAATACATTATAAATAATACCAGAGAGGCTAGTCTAACGTAAAACAAAATGGGAAGCCTTTATTACAGCATAGCAAGCATTTAAAAACAGCTCATTTGTGAAATTGTTCCGTCATGCTTGCGGCTCACGGAATCCGTAGTCTATCAACCAAACACTGAAACAGGCAACAGAAGCAGGATCTGTCTTACAGTATTTCTATCTATATATATATATATACAGTGCCTTGCGAAAGTATTCGGCCCCCTTGAACTTTGCGACCTTTTGCCACATTTCAGGCTTCAAACATAAAGATATAAAACTGTATTTTTTTGTGAAGAATCAACAACAAGTGGGACACAATCATGAAGTGGAACGACATTTATTGGATATTTCAAACTTTTTTAACAAATCAAAAACTGAAAAATTGGGCGTGCAAAATTATTCAGCCCCCTTAAGTTAATACTTTGTAGCGCCACCTTTTGCTGCGATTACAGCTGTAAGTCGCTTGGGGTATGTCTCTATCAGTTTTGCACATCGAGAGACTGACATTTTTTCCCATTCCTCCTTGCAAAACAGCTCGAGCTCAGTGAGGTTGGATGGAGAGCATTTGTGAACAGCAGTTTTCAGTTCTTTCCACAGATTCTCAATTGGATTCAGGTCTGGACTTTGACTTGGCCATTCTAACACCTGGATATGTTTATTTTTGAACCATTCCATTGTAGATTTTGCTTTATGTTTTGGATCATTGTCTTGTTGGAAGACAAATCTCCGTCCCAGTCTCAGGTCTTTTGCAGACTCCATCAGGTTTTCTTCCAGAATGGTCCTGTATTTGGCTCCATCCATCTTCCCATCAATTTTAACCATCTTCCCTGTCCCTGCTGAAGAAAAGCAGGCCCAAACCATGATGCTGCCACCACCATGTTTGACAGTGGGGATGGTGTGGTCAGGGTGATGAGCTGTGTTGCTTTTACGCCAAACATAACGTTTTGCATTGTTGCCAAAAAGTTCAATTTTGGTTTCATCTGACCAGAGCACCTTCTTCCACATGTTTGGCGTGTCTCCCAGGTGGCTTGTGGCAAACTTTAAACGACACTTTTTATGGATATCTTTAAGAAATGGCTTTCTTCTTGCCACTCTTCCATAAAGGCCAGATTTGTGCAATATACGACTGATTGTTGTCCTATGGACAGAGTCTCCCACCTCAGCTGTAGATCTCTGCAGTTCATCCAGAGTGATCATGGGCCTCTTGGCTGCATCTCTGATCAGTCTTAGAGGTTTAGAGGGACGGCCAGGTCTTGGTAGATTTGCAGTGGTCTGATACTCCTTCCATTTCAATATTATCGCTTGCACAGTGCTCCTTGGGATGTTTAAAGCTTGGGAAATCTTTTTGTATCCAAATCCGGCTTTAAACTTCTTCACAACAGTATCTCGGACCTACCTGGTGTGTTCCTTGTTCTTCATGATGCTCTCTGCGCTTTTAACGGACCTCTGAGACTATCACAGTGCAGGTGCATTTATACGGAGACTTGATTACACACAGGTGGATTGTATTTATCATCATTAGTCATTTAGGTCAACATTGGATCATTCATATATATGATATATATATATGATATATATATATGATATATATATATATATATATATATATATATATATATATGATATATATATATATATATATATATATGATATATATATATATATATATGATATATATATATATATTATATATATATATATATGATATATATATATATATCATATATATATATCATATATATATATCATATATATATATATCATATATATATATCATATATATCATATATATATATATATATATATATATATCATATATATATATATATATATGATATATATATGATATATATATATATATATATATATATATCATATATATATATATATATATATATATATATATATGATATATATCATATATATATCATATATATATATATATATATATATATATATATATATATGATATATATATATCATATATATATCATATATATATATATATCATATATATATATATATATCTATATATATATCATATATATATGTATCTATATATATATATATCTCTATCTATCATATATATATATATATATATATGATAGATAGAGATATATATATATATAGATATATATAGATATATATATCTATATATATAGATATATATATATATCTATATATATAGATATATATATATATATCTATATATATCTCTATCTATCATATATATATCTATATATATATCTATATATATCTCTATATCTATATATATCTCTATCTATCATATATATATATATATATATATGATAGATAGAGATATAGATATATATATCTATATATATAGATATATATATATAGATATATATATAGATAGATAATATATACACACACACACACACTGGGGAGAACAAGTATTTGATACACTGCCGATTTTTCCTACACTTCAACTGTGAGAGACGGAATCTAAAACAAAAATCCAGAAATTCACATTGTATTATTTTTAAGTAATTAATTTGCATTTTATTGCATGACATAAGTATTTGATCACCTACCAACCAGTAAGAATTCCAGCTTTCACATACCTGTCAGTTTTTCTTTAAGAATCCCTCCTGTTCTCCACTCATTAACTGTATTAACTGCACCTGTTTGAACTCCTTACCTGTATAAAAGACACCTGTCCACACACTCAATCAAACAGACTCCAACCTCTCCACGATAGCCAAGACCAGAGAGCTGTGCAAGGACATCAGGGATAAAATTGTAGACCTGCACAAGGCTGGGATGGGCTACAGGACAATAGGCAAGCAGCTTGTTGAGAAGGCAACAACTGTTGGCACAATTATTAGAAAATGGAAGAAGTTCAAGATGACGGTCAATCACCCTCGGTTTGGGGCTCCATGCAAGATCTCACCTCGTGGGGCATCAATGATCATGAGGAAGGTGAGGGATCAGCCCAGAACTACACGGCAGGACCTGGTCAATGACCTGAAGAGAGCTGGGACCACAGTCTCAAAGAAAGCCATTAGTAACATACCGTCATGGATTAAAATCCTGCAGCGCACGCAAGGCCCCCCTGCTCAAGCCAGCGCATGTCCAGGCCCGTCTGTAGTTTGCCAATTACCTTCTGGATGATCCAGGGGAGGAATAGGAGAAGGTCATGTGGTCTGATGATACAAAAATATAGTTTTTTTTACTAAACTCCACTCGCTGTGTTTGGAGGAAGAAGAAGGATGAGTACAACCCCAAGAACACCATCCCAACCGTGAAGCATGGAGGTGGAAACATCATTCTTTTGGGATGCTTTTCTGCAAAGGGGACAGGAAGACTGCACTGTATTGAGGGGAGGATGGATGGGGCCATGTATCGCCAACAACCTCCTTCCCTCAGTAAGAGCATTGAAGATGGGTCGTGGCTGGGTATTCCAGCATGACGACAACCCGAAACACACAGCCAGGGCAACTAAGGAGTGGCTCCGTAAGAAGCATCTCAAGGTCCTGGAGTGGCCTAGCCAGTCTCCAGACCTGAACCAAATAGAAAATCTTTGGAGAGGGCTGAAAGTCCGTATTGCCCCGTGACAGGCCCGAAACCTGAAGATCTGGAGAAGGTCTGTATGGAGGAGTGGGCCAAAATCCCTGTTGCAGTGTGTGCAAACCTGGTCAAGAACTACAGGAAACGTATGATCTCTGTAATTGCGAACAAAGGTTTCTGTACCAAATATTAAGTTCTGCTTTTCTGATGTATCAAATACTTGTCATTTAATAAAATGCAAATTAATTACTTAAAAATCATACAATGTGATTTTCTTGATTTCTGTTTTAGATTCCGTCTCTCACAGTTGAAGTGTACCTATGATAAAAAAAATTACAGACCTCTACATGCTTTGTAAGTAGGAAACACTGCCGATTTTGCAGGTTATCAAATACTTGTTCTCCCCACTGTATATACACACACACACACACAGGGCATTTGGGAAAGTATTTGACCCCTTTTTCCTCATGTTACGTTTCAGCTTTATTCTAAAATGGATTAAATACCCCCCCCCCCCCCCCCCCCCCCCCTCAATCTATACACAATACCCCTTAATGACAAAGCGAAAACAGGTTTTTAGACATTTTTGCCAATGTATTAAAAATAAAAAATGATTACCTTGTATAAGTATTCAGACCTTTTTGCTTTGAGACTCGAAAATGAGCTCAGCGGCATCCTGTTTCCATTGATCATCCTTGAGATGTTTCGACAACTTGGAGTCCACCTGTGGTAAATTCTATTGATTGGACATGATTTGGACAGGCGCACACACTTGTCCATATAAGGTCCCACATTTGATAGTGCATGTCAGAGCAAAAACCAAGCCATGAGGTTGAAGGAATTGTCCGTAGAGTTCCGAGACAGGATTGTGTCGAGGCACAGATCTGGGGAAGGGTACCAAAAAATGTCTGCACCATTTGAAGGTCTCCAAGAACACAGGTCTCCAAGAACACGTCCATCATTCTTAAATGAAAGGCGTTTGGAACCACCTAGACACTTTCTGGAGCTGGCAACCTAGCCAAACAAGCTGAGCAATCGGGGTAGAAGGGCCTTGGTCAGGAATGTGACCAAGAACCTGATGGTCACTCTGACAGAGCTCCAGAGTTCCTCTGTGGTAATAGGAGAACCTTCCAAAAGGACAACTATCTCTGCAGCACTCTACCAATTAGGCCTTTATGGTAGAGTGGCCTGATGGAAGCCACTCCTCAGTAAAAGGCACATGACAGCCCGCTTGAAGTTTGCCTAAATGCACCTAAAGACTCTGACCATGAGAAACCAAGGTTTGTTTTCAGACCCTTTACTCAGTACTTTGTTGAAGCACCTTTGGCAGTGATTACAGCCTTGAGTCTTCTTGGGTATGACGCTGCAAGCTTGGCACACCTGTATTTGGGGAGTTTCTCCAATTATTCTCGGTAGATCCTCTCAAGCTCTGTCAGGTAGGATGGGGAGCGTCGCTGAAAGATGTTCAAGTCCGGGCGCTGGCTGGGCCACTCAAGGACATTCAGAGACTTGTCCAGAAGCCAATCCTGCATTGTCTTGGCTCTTTGCTTAGGCTTGTTGTCCTGTTGGAAGGTGAACCAATCTGAGGTCCTTGTTTTCCCAGGCTAAACTTGCTGGCTGGCTGAACTGTACTATTTTTCTGACGCATTGCCTTTGCCCGTCATACAATCATGTAGCTAAGAAATTAGCTGGAAAGAAACTTGAAAATGATTTATTGTTTTGTTGAATAGTCATGACTGGTTTGAGATATCTGTTGTAAAACGACGGTGGCGAAGAATATCTTTGCTACTTAATGCGGATCCAAGATCAGTTTTGAGATCCACCGGCATCATTGGCGTAGGGTTGGCTGGACGTTTTTGACTGTTTTTGAAACTTGGCCAACACAGACATATGTACCCAGTTTTATACTCTCAACCTTTTAATTTTTTTTATTGTATTTGTTGATTTAAAGCAGAGTTTATTAATATATGAGCAATCCAGGAATGTCACAAGTTAATTGACACGAGAGAACTCGAGAAAATAGCATCTCTACAGAGCGAAGTGACTACAATGAATGGCCAAATGACTTCCGGACAAAAATTAGGGTCCGCCCGTGGAGCTACTCCTCACCACTCCATAGTCGCAGAATTAAATCATTAGAACATAATTCAACAATATCCAGTAATGTATTGAACTGATAGTTTTGCTTAAGAAGTCTTATGCAGATAAGATAAGTTGCCCGTAGGAAGCTTCAGATCGGACGCAACGGCATTTAGCGACACGCTTTAGCTATAAAATAAGTGATATACTGTAAATATGTTATCCAAGTATTTATGTTTATATTCATTCTTTTTTTTAAATTCTTTACAGAGCTGTCCGGAGCTGATTCAACACCTGAGGTGAGATTTTAGATAAAATAAATTATAGAAACATACATATTATGTAATTATTATATTAAAAAAAGCTAGACATTTTTTCGGTTCATTTTTTTTCTCTCATTTCATTCTCATGATGACATCTTGGTTGTCATTTTTTTCCAACCTCTCTAAAGGGATAAGAACTTTGAAGAGTTCTCCAAACATCTTAAGGGCCTAGTCAACCTGTACAAGCTTCCTGGAGACAAGTGAGTTGCTATTAGAGCACTATAAGTGGTTGTGGAATTGAATTACATCAAATGCTGTTATACTTCATTTTTATCTTTATTGCGGTTCCCACCAGTAAGCTGAAAACAAAGATGTACCTGGCACTTCAATCCCTCGAGCTGGATCTTACCAAGATGATGCACATGTTCAGGTATGTATGCATTGCGGTTTGACTAGGTGCATCACAAAACCACAAACATTTCTCCCTCCGTAAAAATTTTTTTTTCCCAGGAGAGCTTTTTGAGTGGTTTCCCCTTTGAGAAAAATATGTTCCTGTCAGAATGAATTGTCACTATTGTGTGTGTGTGTGTTGCAGGTTAGCCACCAACGCTAACACGGTGGAGACCATCCTTCATGGGAGCGTGGGTCTGCTGACAGCCAGGAGCGGCGGCCATCTTGTCTCCCTCCAGTGCTACGTGTCCCCGTATGATGTGTTCGAGGAAAGAACAGGCTCGCAGCTCAACTTCACCGACACAAATGGTGAGGGGGCGAAATAAGTTTGCCACAGTGCTGCCCAGAAAGCCAATGCAGTGCTTTCCGCTCGTTGGGGCTAATCCTAAATAGAGATGAACACATTTTCTTGATTCAGCCATGGTTTAATAAATAAAAATTGTTGAAAAGATATACAGTTGAAGTCGGAAGTTTACATACACTGAGGTTGGAGTCATTAAAACTCGCTTTTCAACCACTCCACAAATTTCTTATTGAACAATAGTTTTGGCAAGTCGGTTAGGACATCTACTGTGTGCATGACACAAGTAATTTTTCCGACAATTGTTTTACAGACAGATTATTTCACTTATAATTCAATGTATCACAATTACAGTGGATCAGAAGTTTACATACACTAAGTTGACTGTGCCTTTAAACAGCTTGAAAAAATTCCACAAAATGATGTCATGGCTTTAGAAGCTTCTGATAGGCTAATTGACATCATTTGAGTCAATTGGAGGTGTACCTGTGGATGTATTTCAAGGCCTACCTTCAAACTCAGTGCCTCTTTACTTGACATCATGGGAAAATCAAAAGAAGTCAGCCAAGTCCTCAGAAAAAAAATTGTAGACCTCCACAAGTCTGGTTAATCCTTGAGAGAAATTTCTTGAGAGAAACGCCTGAAGGTACCACGTACATCTGTACAAACAATAGTATGCAAGTATAAACACCATGGGAACACGCAGCCGTCATACCGCTCAGGATGGAGACGCGTTCTGTCTCCTAGAGATGAATGTGCTTTGCTGCGAAAAGTGCAAATCAAACCCAGAACAACCACAAAGGACCATGTGAAGATGCTGGAGGAAACGGGTACAAAAGTATCTACATCCACAGTAAAACGAGTACTATATCGACATAACCTGAAAGGCCGCTCAGCAAGGAAGAAGCCACTGCTACAAAACCACCATAAAAAAAGCCAGGTTTGCTACGGTTTGCAACTGCACACGGGGAAAAAGATTGTACTTTTTGGAAAATGTCCTCTGGTCTGATGAAACAAAAATATAACTATTTGGCCATAATGACCATTGTTTTGTTTGGAGGAAAAAGGGGGAGGCTTGCAAACCGAAGAACACCATCCCAACAGTGAAACATCATGTTGCGGGCGTGCTTTGCTGCAGGAGGGACTGGTGCACTTCACAAAATAGATGGCATCATGGAGGTAGGAAAATGATGTGGATCTATTGAAGCAACATCTCAAGACATCAGTCAGGAAGTTAAAGCTTGGTCGCAAATGGTTCTTCCAAATGGACAATGACCCCAAGCATACTTCCAAAGTTGTGGAAAAATGGCTTTTTAAGGACAACAAACTCAAGGTATTGGAGTGGCCATCACAAAGCCCTGACCTCAATCCCGTAGAAAATTTGTGGGCAGCACTGAAAAAGCTTGTGCGAGCAAGGAGGCCTACAAACCTGACTCAGTTACACCAACTCTGTCAGGAGGAATGGGCCACAATTCACCCAATTTATTGTGGGACGCTTGTGGACAGCCACCCAACACGTTTGACCCAAGTTAAACAATTTAAAGGCAATGCTACCAAATACCAATAGAGTCTATGTAAACTTCTGACCCACTGGGAATGTGATGAAAGAAATAAAAGCTGAAATAAACTATTCTTTCTACTATTATTCTGACATTTCACATTCTTAATATAAAGTGGTGATCCTAACTGACCTAAAGACAGGGAATTTTTACTAGGATTAAATGTCAGGGATTGTGAAACTGAGTTTAAATGTAAACTTCCGACTTCAACTGTAGGTTGGCATGCAATACACCTGGCAACTTATAATCATCTAATCTGTTTGGCTGGATTTGCTGACTTGGCTTAAACAGTACAAGATTTTGGAACTAGACTATATATTAAATAATCAAATGATCGTCCTTTGGCCATCTTTCTCCACTTGTGCATGTCTTAACATGGCCCTACTTTAACTCCTGTACAGTCCCTCGCTCTCTGGGTGTGAGTGTATCTGTGACGGTGGAGGGGACCTCGTCAATCTACAAGCTACCCATCGCCCCCCTCATCACGGGATCTCACCCAGTGGACAACAAGGGGTGAGACCTCTCCCAAATTTCAGACATTCAATTTAAGTTCCAGAGCAAAGATTTAGATGGTCTTAAAGATATTTTTTTGGTGAATAAAATACATCAGATACTTTGTTCATAATAAATGGGTAATAAGTAGTTATTTTGTTGTGGGGGAATAACTGGATAATTGTGAGATTGTGTGTGTGTGTCTCCTCTCTCTGTTGCAGAACCCCCTCCTTCTCGTCTGTGACCAACTCCAACTGTGTGGACCTTCCTGCCTCTTTCTTCCTCAAGATGAACCTGCCCATGCCCTTCTCCCTCTCCTTCATCCAGAGGATGGGTAATGCTACAGGTGGGTGGTCTCAGACGTGTGTATGTGTTTCGGTGTGTGTGTGGACTAGGGTTGGGCGGTATCCAGGTTTTCAAGCCAACATATCGTTTCTGTACCATACTCGGAGTATAAGATATTACCGAATGTACGCACAAAGGGGTGTTATAAAAATAAAATGAGTGCAAAACGGTTTAGGTTACAGGGATCTTGATCCAGGAGGGGATTGAATGTCTCTGTTCTAACCAAGAAGCTTGATCTTGACATCTAGCCACTTTGCAAACCAAATGCGTAGAGGCCTGAGCTGGATGTACCGTGCCTTCAGAAAGTATTCACACCCCTTGACTTGATTCCACATTTTGTTGCGTTACAGCATGAATTCAAAATGGATAATCGACACACAATACCCCATAATGACAAAGTGAAAACATGTATTTTTAAATGTACAAATAAGTATTCACACCTCTGAGTCAAGAATATAAGTCTTGAGTCTTTCTGGGTAAGTCTGTGTGAGCTTTGCACACCTGGATTGTACAACATTTGCCCATTTTATTATTATCAAAATTCTTCAACCTCTGTCAAGTTGGATGTTGATCATTGCTAGACAACTATTTTCAGGTCTTGCCATAGTTTTTCAAGCAGTTTTAAGTCAAAACTGTAACTCTTCTACTCGGGAACATTCAGTCTTCTTGGTTAGCAACTCTAGTGTAGATTTGGCCTTGTGTTTTAGGTTATTGTCTTGCTGAAAGGTGAATTCATATCCCAGTGTCTAGTGGAAAGCAGACTGAACCAGGTTTTGCTCTAGGTTTTTGCCTGTGCTTAGTTCCGTTTTATTTTTATCATGAAAAACTCCCCATGCATTAATGATTACAAGCATACCCATGTCATGATGCAGCCACCACTATGCTTAAAAATACGGAGAGTGGTACTCAGTAATGTGTTGTATTGGATTTTCCGAAAACATAACATTTTGTATTCAGGACAAAAAGTGAATTGCTTTGTCACTTTTTTGCAGTATTACTTTAGTGTCTTGGTGCAAACATGGGGCATGTTTTTTTAAAATTTTTGATCTGTTATTTTACCAGGTAAGTTGACTGAGAACATGTTCTCATTTACAGCAACGACCTGGGGAATAGTTACAGGGGAGAGGAGGGGGATGAATGAGCCAATTGTAAACTGGGGATTATTAGGTGACCGTGATGGTTTGAGGGCCAGATTGGGAATTTAGCCAGGACACCGGGGTTAACACCCCTACTCTTATGATAAGTGCCATGGGATCTTTAATGACCTTAGAGAGTCGGGGCACCTGTTTAACGTCCCATCCGAAAGACGGCACCCTGCACAGGGCAGTGGGATATTTTTTTTAGACCAGAGGAAAGAGTGCCTCCTACTGGCCCTCCAACACCACTTCCAGCAGCATCTGGTCTCCCAGCCAGGGACTGACCAGGACCAACCCTACTTAGCTTCAGAAGCAAGCCAGCAGTGGTATGCAGGGTGGTATGCTGCTGGCATTCTGTACAGGCTTCTTTCTTTTCACTCTGTCAATTAGGTTACTATTGTGGAGTAACTACAATGTTGTGGATCCACCCTCAGTTTTCTCCTATCGCAGCCATTAAACTCTGCAACTGTTTTAAAGTCACCATTGGCCTCATGGTGAAATCTCTGTGCGTTATCCTTCCTCTCTGGCAACTGAGTTAGGAAGGACGCCTGTATCTTTGTAGTGACTAGGTGTACTGATACACCATCCAAAGTGTAATTAATAACTTCACCATGCTCAAAAGGATATTCAATGTCTGTCTTTTTTTCTTTTTTTACCCACCTGTGTCTTTGTGGTTGAATCTGTTTGAAATGTACTGCTCGACTGGGGGACCTTACAGATGTGTTAGGGTACAGAAATGAGGTAGTCATTCAAAAATCACGTTAAACACTATTATTGCACACATGCAACTTATTATGTGACTTTTAAGCAGATTTTTGACTCAACTTATTTAGGCTTGCCATGACAAAGGGGTTTGAATACTGATTGACTCGAAACATTTCAGCTTTAAAATGTTTAATTAATTTGTGAACGTTTCAAAAAACATAATTCCATTTTGACATGATGGGATATTGTGTGTAGGCCAGTGACCCCCCAAAAAATCGCCATTTTAATCCATTTTATATTCAGGCTGTAACACAACAAAATGTGGAAAAAGTCCAGGGGGTGTGAATACTTTCTGAAGGCACTCATTTATTTGACATATCTTAGATTTATTATACTTCTAGTTATAAGCAGTGGGGTAACACGCACCCCTGCACCCACCCCCTTTAAAGAAATGACGTTGAAACAGTATTGAAAATCATACCGTCTGCATTTCGAAATACCCCTATAGTTGGTATATCGCCCAAGTCTAGTGTGGTGTATCTATGGGTTTGTTTGTTTTGCATTTTGTTGCTTTTTGTTTTCGCCCCTGTGTAAAAGTGTGAAGATGTGGGTGTTTGTGCACACGTCTGTGTGTGTCAGTTAACCCCCCCCGCCCCCTCCCTCCTACCAGGGATTCCTGTGTTTGAGACACCCCCCACCCTGTCGCCCCTCTACGAGCTCATCGTCCAGAATCAACTCCAGGAGGAGGGGGGGAACCCCCTGACCGCCCCCACACACGCCATGCGCTTCTACGCTGTGAGTAGCCTCCTCTCACTCCCCTCTTAGACCGGCTTCCTGGGCCCTTGTGTAGATGTGTGTGTGTGTGGGCGTGTGTGTGGGCGTGTGTGTGTGGGTGTGTGTGTGTGGGCGTGTGTGTGTGTGTGGAAGAAATATGAGGAGAGCTCCCCTCAGATAGGCTAGGTGAAATATGAACTGTTGCTTACATCTATCCGCTCTTCTCAGATCGACTACAGAAGGGCGGTTTTTGGTTAATTTTCATTTCAATCGTCAGATGACGTCAAGCGCTCCGTCACGTTAGTACGAGAGTGCACGCAACTGCTTCTTGAGGGCTGCGGTGTGTGGCACTGCTTTTCTTGTCGTCCCGATCCTTCCCGACCTGTGAATGTCAAGTGATTGGCCGGGAAGTCTCAGGTTTGACTCGGTCCAGTGAAAAGAAGAGCCTGTATGAACGGGTTGTGAGCTACACATACCTCTTCTAACATCTCAAACAAGACAAGTGAAACACAGCAGTACAGTTTATTTGAAGTGGGGCAAAAAAATAGCCTATCAGTCTTTTTTAATTTGGCTCAACCATAAAGAGCTTACCAGTATATTGGAATTCGGTAGTTTTAAACACTGAGTTAATTCTGTCTCTGGAAGAAAAAAAACAAGGCTCTCCCATAGAGTTAGCGGGCTCGTCTTTTGTATTTGTCCTGTTATGGCGTCTGTGAGAGCAAGGGGCAGTGCCATAGAGCCCCACAGTGGAGGTGTCATGATACACAAGCATTTCGCTACGCCCGCAATAACAACTACTAAATATGTGCATGATACCAATACAATTAAGTTTGATTTGATACCCATAAAACCTAGCGGTCAAACGGGTAAATGGTTCCAATCGTTTTTTTCCAACAGGGGATTTTTAGAAACACTTAAAAGAAGGGCTCTGTCACCTTGTCTGAGAGAGGGGTAAGGGTAAGCCTACACGGAACACAGCCCTTAATGGAAGTGTTTCTAAAAATCCCCTATAGGAAAAATAAATGATGGAAAAACATTTGGAACCGTTTCCCTGTTTGACCGCTAAGCTTTATGGGTATTATGACTCACACTGTGGTACTCTGTTGAGGCCATCTCCATTTAGAAGTAGTACATTTTCTTCTTCTTTTGGGTTCTAGCTAATATTGGTGACTTTACCGCCACCTGCAGTGCTAGAGATCTGAACCATATCTTGTCATTCATTCATTTAAAATAGTGGGAGCCCTCAGTGGCAGCGTCCATGCAACAAAAAAAAACCCTGGTTACATCCGTGATGAGTCCTAACTATCTCTATGGGCTCTCCATCTTACCTTTTCATTCTCCTCTCCCTCTGCTCAGTCGTTGCCCGACCAGCAGCACTGCTACTTCCTGAATGGCGACGCCCCGGTGCAGGACGGGCACTCGCTGCAGGGGACGCTGGTGTCCAAGATCCCCTTCCGCCACCCAGCCCAGGTGCCCGCCCTACTGGATGTTATCAGGCACCAGGCAGCCGCCAACACACTGATTGGCAGCTGCGTCAAGCGCACCTTCATCAAGGATGGTGCGTAGTGGTGGTGGTAGTGGCTGTAGTTGTTGACCAACTGAAACAGGGAGGGGCCTGCGCTTGTCCAATAAGAACGGCTAACTAATGAACACAACTGGTCCTGGAGAACTGCAGTGTTACAGGGCTGTTCCATCTCAACCCGAAATACAAAATCATTTTCATATTGTTACTCTAGTCAGCATAATACAGTACATGCCAACGCATTGTTTGAGCTGTCCGTACTGATGCTGATCAAAACAAATGGAAGTGTTCAACCCACAAAAACAGAAATTGTAATTGACATGAGATGGAATCGTGCGCTTTTCAGTGATGTAATATCCTGTTGTGTAATCCCCCTCCAGACACTCCAGGACTGCTACAGTTTGAGGTGTGTCCTCTGACCGACTCCAGCTTCAGCGTCTCCTTCCAGCACCCTGTTAACGAGTCCCTAGTCTGTGGTGAGGACATACACTGACATTACCATCGAATTAAATGGAACATAATTGAATGTATCCCTATGGACATTACTGCTGTTTCAGTCCGCCAGCCCTCCAACCGGCCCTGTGACTTTCACAACAGAATTGACTTTAGATCAACTCTGGCCCTGTTGGTCTGACATTTTCACTCACTCTTGACTATGGAAGAAAATGTGCTTCTTTACTAGCTCCAGCTCTTTTACCTTGATGTTGAACCTAAAACATTGATACAATTTGCACTGTCCTTGTCAAATAAACTCTCTCTCGAACCTCTCCTTCTGTCTCCTCTCACTCTCCGTCTCTCTCCTCTCCACCATCTCCTTCTCTCTCCCTCTTGCAGTGGTTATGGAGGTGATTGACTCCAGGCAGGTGTCCTGTAAGCTGTACAAAGGCCTTTCCGATGCCTTGATCTGCACTGACGATTTTATCACCAAAGTGGTCCAGAGGTGAGCGGCCATTTTCTCTGTTTCAAGTGTCCTTCACGCAATCTGTTTTATGTTGTAGTAGATGCTTCTCAGCCTTTCTTGTTGTTACCCCACTGCAAAGAAACCAACCCAAATGGTTTCATTCAATATGCTTTATTCAACTAAATACAACAATTTTGAGGCCATGTGACCTTCAGTAGAAAATAATTGGTGTTTAAAATAAGTGAACAGATAAATGACAATTTAAAAAAAATATATAAAAAAAAAAAACTTTATGTCCGCCCCATCACCATTCGGATTCCTTTCCTCAGGTGCATGTCCATCCCTGTCACCATGCGGGCCATCCGGCGGAAAGCGGAGACCATCCAGGCAGACACGCCAGCCCTCTCCCTGATTGCCGAGACGGTGGAGATCATGGTGAAAAAGAACTTACCCCCTGCTGGAAGCCCCGGGTACGGCATGGGCACAGGGGTTGACCCCACCAACCCCATGGGGCTCCCGGGTGTCGGTGGAGGCAACACTCCCACCGGGAACAGTGGGGGAGGTAACTTTGCCGGCCCAATCACATCTCTGTTCGGGATAAGTCGCAGCCAAAGCCAGGGGGGAGAGTGTACACCCCAGGGTGGGGCAGCTGGACAGCAACAGCAGGGGGGTCAATCAGGGGACGACTTCAGCAAAGTGACCCAGAATCCCATTCTGACCAGCTTGCTGCAGATCACGGGCGCTGTGGGCACTAGCCCCACTCCCCAGAACAGCTCTTCCGGATCGCAACCCCACCAGACTCCGCCTCCCACCTCCTCCCCTGCCACCAACACCAAGAACCACCCCATGTTAATGAACCTGCTGAAAGACAACCCCGCCCAGGACTTTGCTGCCCTCTATGGCTCTAGTCCCCTAGAGAGGCAGAACTCTTCCTCTGGGTCGCCACGCACTGATGGCATGGGTGGCACCTGCCCCGGAGGTGGCACCAAGGGCAAGAAGAAGCGTCCCAGAGGGATGGAGAAGGGTGGGGTGCCTGGGGCAGGAGGAGGGGGGATGGGAGGGATGAACAAGCAGCAGTCGGGGTCCATGCAGCCTCACCACCACCAGCACCAGCCCACCGAGGACGACTTCCACCGCGAGCTCTTCTCCATGGACGTGGACGCCTCCCAGAATCCCATCTTCGACGTCAACCTGCCCGGCGATGGCTTGGACACGCCCCACAGCATCACCCCGGCGCCCAGTCAGTGCGGGACCCCGCCTTCCGGGGCTGGAGTGTCCTACCACTCGCAGTCGCACGTCCAGTCCCAGCAACAGCAGCAACCACCTCCGGGTTCATCCTTGCCTCGCATGGTACGCCTATCGAGCTCCGACAGCATTGGCGCGGACATAAACGAGATCTTGTCGGACTTACCCGAGCAGACGGGTAAAGGCGGCAGCGGTTCGCACGGGCAGCACCACCTGGGCAGCGGGGAGGACGGGGGCCCCCTGGGCACCCCGCACCGGGACTCGTCCAGCTCGGGACAGGGCAGCGCCGTGTTCGAGGCGGACATCTTCAACACCAACAGCAATGAGAACCCCTTCACGAACGCCGCCGACCTGATCGCCGAGGCGACCGCCACCACCCCCACTAGCGACTCCTCGTCCACCAACTTCTTCCCCGACACGGTGGACTTCAACCCCGAGCTGCTGACCTCCAGCCACGGCTTCCCCCAGGCCTACTTCGACGACAGCTCACCCAGCGCCGATGGAGACCTGGACCTGGTCAAAGGCTTCGGTGGGAGCAGCCAGCAGAACACGCCGTCCGGCACCCCCCAGAATCCCACCCCGCACGGCCAGAGCACCCCCGACCCCTCCCTCAAGGACCCCTTCGACATTTCTGGCATAGTGTTCGGGGGCAGCAGCGGAGGGGGCAAGCCACTGCTGGGTCAGGCCCTGGATCTAGGGGACTCGCACTCGTCCCACATGGGGGGAGGCCAGAGCCCTCTCATGATGGCCATGGGAGGGGGGAGCAGTGACTTCAAGAGTGGCGAGGCCAAAGCCAAACAGCAGCAGCAGGGACTTATGAGGGCGAAGGATGACAATGGGGGCGGGAGTGGGCGCAGCTCAGGGATGGGGATGACTGGCAGCAGCTCCATTGAGGGGAAGCAGGTGAAGCGAAGCCGCACCCCTTCCAGCGAGGGCAAGTCCAAAGACAAGCCCCCCAAACGCAAAAAGCTTGATCCCGACGGGAAGTCCCCATCTCACAGCACAGGGGGGCGACCCTACACCCCACCCAGCGGAGGCTCGGGATCTGGAGGCAGCATTGGCGGAGGATCCAAGTCTCCCGGTAGCTCCGGGCGGTCGCAAACTCCACCAGGAGGTGCCACACCACCTATCCCTAAGATCACCATTCAGATTCCCAAAGGAACACTGTCTGGTGGGAAAACCTCGTCCCATGGCGGGTACACCTCAAGCAGTTCGGCGGGTGGTGGCACGGGGGGTGCAGGCAGCACTAGCGGAAGCAAGAGCCATCATTCTCACTCCTCGTCTTCCTCAGGCAAGATCAAGAGTAAGGAGGGCACCCTGGGCCAAGGCATCAGCTCCAAGCCTGGGAGCGTGGGAGGGGGTGTTGGAGGTGGACCCCCCCAGATGAAGAGCTCTTCACAGGGAATGGGTGTGGGGAAGCCAGGCTCTTCTCCCATCACCAAACATGGACTCTCCGGGTCGGGAAGCAGTGGTGGCGGGGTTGGAAGTGGGAACAAGATGAAGCCGCAGGGGGGCAAGCCTCCCGGGTCCCTCATGAACCCCAACATCAAGCCCAACATTTCCCCCTCGCACTCTCGCCCCAGTGGCTCTGACAAGCTCTCTTCCACCATGAAGATGCAGCAGTCGCAAGTCCCAGGAACTCCGCCGTCCTCCAAGGCCAAGTCCCCCATGGGCTCAGGGGGCGGCGGCTTGGTAGGGTCCAAGTCATCCTCCGGTGGGGGGATGGGCTCCCAGAAGCAGCTGGGCGGTGGTGGTTCCTCTTCCGGCTCCTCGTCTTCCACCTCCTCCTCCAGCTCCTCTTCCTCTGGCTCCATGCCCTTTTCCGGAGGCTCCCAGTCTCAGTATGGCTCTAGTGGTGGCGGAGGGGGTGGTTGTGGTGGCGGACAAGGGAACAACGCGAACAACCCCAACGCCAAAGGAAAGTCCCCCAGCCGCAACAAGAAGCCCTCGCTGACTGCAGTCATAGACAAGCTGAAGAGCGTCGGCGGGGGAGGGGGTCCTGAAGACGAGGGAGATCCGCCTGTTGGTGGCAGTGGTGGGACTGGTGTAGGCGGACCAGGGGGCGGGCCACCAAACCTCGGCCCCTCCAAGCACGGAATGTCCTCTCAAGGCGGGGAGTACCCGATCAAACGAGAAAAGTCTGAGAAAGAGGGCAAGTCCAAAGTGTCCGTGTCGGTGGGTGCCAGCGGGGACAAGAAGCTCATAGATCCCAAAAGTGGAGGCGTAAGCAGCACGGGCGTGGCCAAGATCATTATCAGCAAGCCGGACGGCGGCTCACCCAGCATCAAGGCCAAGGTGACCCTGCAGAAGCCCGGAGAGGGCTCGGGGGAATCCATGCGCCCCCAGCTTTCCGGTCTCAAAGCCTCACCCCTGTTCAGCGGCTCCACGCCCAAGCACGACCGCTCTTCCCCCAGCCACAGCCGCTCGCCGGGCTACACACCGCTCAACCACGACAGCGAGAGCGAGTCAGGCAGCAGCTCTGTGGCAGAGAAGTCCCACCAGAACAGCCCTAGCTCGGACGACGACCAGTCCATGAGGCCCGTGCCCCCGCAGGACTACATGAGCTCCATGCCCCTCAGCTCAGGGGAGAAGCACAAGAAGCACAAGAAGGAGAAGAAGAAGCAGAAGGAGAGGGAACGCGAGAGGGACAAAGATAGAGAGAGGGAGAAGAAGAAGTCGTCGTCTATGTCAACTGGGAACGTTTCGCACGGTCCCATGAAGGCTGACAGCTGGTCGCGGTCACCCATTTTGGCCTCGGATACGTCTCTCTCTATGATGGGCTCGGACCGTCCCTCCCGCCCCAGTCCTGTCTACATGCGGAATGAGGACGATGACCTCATGGACTCGGCCCTCACTGGCAACCTATAACCCTTTCAATAGACACACATTTGATTTGGATTTTAAAGGCCAGCCTGTAACTTTCATTTCCAATCAAAAGTCACGCCCCTGGGGGTTTAAAGAGAGAGACCAATAATGTGAAGGTTGCTGGTTCAAATCCCGGGCCAGGCAATGAAAAGTGGGAGATTAGCATACAGATTGCTGTACAGATTCCAGGTGTACCATCTTCTGCCTGTTGTGCCCTTGTGCAAGCAAGGCCCTTTATCCATAAATAGCACGAGTATTGCTAGTGGCAGCACTTTTGACATGAAATGAGAACTTACAGAATGTGCCTTTTCATAATCTTGACTGCAACTCTTCCCTTGGTGTCCATGCCATATTTGCAAAGACTGGCAGCACTCTAGCAGTAGGCCATTTATCAAGCAGATCTTTGAAACGCGGTCTGAAGCTCTACCAGTGTACCCGTTTTCTTTTTTAACGTGTGTCTTTTTTTTACGTATCAGTATATGTCCAAGAATGACAAATACAGCAGGATTCAACTTTGAAATCCAAGTGTGTTCTACAGCCATATTGTTACCTCGACCTAGACATGGAGATGCCATTTTCTACTGTGATGTGGGTGGAGGGTGAGGCATTTTGGAATTAAAGGGATAGTTCACCCATCACCACCTAATTTGGGTGAACTATCCCTTTTAAGAAAGTCCACACGTACCCAACGACACATGGTATCTGTTTCAGTCTGCTCGGCAGAGTCTGTACGGTTTATTTGAGCTACGATGTTGGTTGTATTTTAAGTTAAAATATCTTTTAGATTCATTATTTACTCTAGCGGCACCAAACATAGAAGATTGCGGCTCTGTTTTTGATTGGGGGGGGGTTAAAAAGAGTTAAGACTATGTAGCATTGCACCATGTTTAAAAATAGAAAATAACAACATGTAAAAAAATATATATATTTTAAATATTTTGTTTTTACAAAGTATCATTCGGCAAGGGTTGTAACATCTTATTGTGTGTTTAAATGCCTTAAATGTGTATTCAGAATATTGTGAATTTTAGATTTTGATACCTCTTTTAACATGTAATGGGCAGGTGAGTGTTGAGATGTAGAACATTTTTTTGCAGAGAAGTTTGGCAAGCTTAAAATAAATATTTAAACGCTAAATGATTTCTGTCCTCTGTGTACACCTTTTCATGTTTGTTTAGAGTTAACTGTTAGTCGACTAGCTCCAGGCTTGATATTTTATAGAATTGAGTTATCGATTCATAATCTTGTTTAATCCCAAAAAACACCTCTATTCGATTACTGAGCAGTCAAAGTGCAGTTACTAGTAAGTAATATATAAGAACAAAGTGTTAATACAATGTAAGTAGTGCCATTACAGCATTACTACACAGGTAATAATTGAAATTACAATTGAACAGCTTCCCAAATCCCAGACTGTAGCTTTTAGGATTTCTAGTGCGCCCAAGGGGCACTGCAGTTGCATCCATCTCCTGCAGAGGTCAGTATTGAGTCGTGCTGCAAAATCCCCATAACCCTATAATAACCATGAAACCAACATTTCCCTGCAGGATGGAATTCCTGTGGTTATGATTAGAGGGTAAAAATACATTCCATGACTTGATTCACTATTCTATTAGCAAAAATACAAGGAGTGGAAAAATATTGGGGACCAAGGCAATAATACACATTCTAATGAGTGAACCAGAACGTGTTTAGTGATTAATATGCAAATAAATGGGATTGGTTGACCTTGTACTGAACACTACATACAACTTATACTGAACAAAAATATAAACGCAACATGTAAAGTGTGTTGGTCCCATGTTTCTTGAGCTGAAATAAAACATCCCAGGAATTTTCCTTAAGCACAAAATGCTTATTTCTCTCTAATTTTGTGCACAAATTTGTTTACAACCCTGTTAGTGAGCATTTCTCCTTTGACAAGATAATCCATCCACCTGACAGGTGTGGCATACCAAGATTCTGATTAAACAGCATGATCATTATAAAGGTGCACCTTGTGCTGTGGACAATAAATGGCCACTCTAAAATGTGCAGTTTGGTCACACAACACAATGCCACAGATGTCTCAAGTTTAGAGGGAGCATGGAATTGGCATGCAGAGAATTGAATGTTAATTTCTCTACCATAAGATGGTAGTACGTCCAACCGGCCTCCAACAGCAGACCACGTGCAACCACGCCAGGCCTGGTCCTCGACAACTACACCTGCGCGATCGTCTGAGACCAACCAGCCGGACAGCTAATGAAACTGTGGGTTTGCACAAGAGAATAATTTCTGCACAAACTGTCAGAAATCGTCTCAGGGAAGCTCATCTGCGTGCTCGTCGTCCTCACCAGAGTCTTGACTGCAGTTCAGTGTTGTAACCGACTAAAGTGGGCAAATGCTCACCTTGGATGACCAATGACACGCTGGAGAAATGTGCTCTTCCCGGTTTCAACTGTACCGGGCAGATGGCAGACAGCCAGTATGGTGTCATGTGGGCAAGCGGTTTGCTGATGTCAACGTTGTGAACAGAGTGCCCCATGGTGGTGTTGGGATTATGGTATGTGCAGGCTTGAGCTACAGACAACGAACACAATTGCATTTTATCGTTGGCAATATGAATGCACAGAGATCCTGAGGCCCATTGTAAATGCAATCAGCCGCATGTTTCAGCGTGATATGCACGGCACCATGTCGCAAGAATCTGTACACAATTCCTGGAAGCTGAAAATGTCACAGTTCTTCCATGGCCTGCATAATCACCAAACATGTCACAAATTGAGCATGTTTGGGATGCTCTGGATGTGTACGACAGCGTGTTCCAGTTCCCGCCAATGTCCAGCAACTTCGCACAGCCATTGAAGGGGAGTGGAACAACATTCCACAGGCCACAATCAACAGCCTGATCAACTTTATGCTCGCTGCATGAGGCAAATGGTGGTCACACCAGATACTGAATGGTTTTCTGGGATTTTTTTTAAAAAGGTATCTGTGGTTAACAGATGCATATCTGTATTCCCAGTCGTGAAATCCATGTATTTTTTTTCAATTGACTGATTTCCTTATATGAACTGTAACTCAGTAACTTCTTTGAAATTGTTACATAACGGCTTAAAGTGCACTCTACCACAATATCTCGTGAATTCTGTTAAAATATTTGTATAATGTATCTTTCCTCTCACTTCTTTGAAGTTATCACTGATCTGGCATGATGTGATTGGAAATGATGTTGTGACTTTGATTTTGCTTATCCAATCATGTTTTATCTAGTGATGACCTCAATGAAGGGAGGAAGAGGAGAGGAAGTGAAAGTACTGGAATGGGGCTCTGGCCCTGCATACTGCCATTTAGATCGTAATGAAAATGTTTATGGACAGGAGATCTGATCCTAGATCAGCACTCATGTTCTGAGATGCATGTTTGAATGTGGGCCCTGGCCTCTAACCTTCCCAATAGAGTCAGCTGAATTTTTGACCTTTTACCCTACCTCAAATATTTGTTTGTAGTAGGGTGAACATTTTCACCTAAAATGACATACCCAAACCTAACTGCCTGTACCTCAGTACCTGAAGCAAGGGTATGCATATTCTTGATACCATTTGAAAGGAAACACTTTGAAGTTTGTGGAAATGTAAAATTAATGTAGGAGAATATAACACATTAGGTCTGGTAAAAGATTATACAAAGAAAGCATCATCTTTGAAATGTAAAAGAAAGGCCATAATGTATTATTCCAGCCCAGGCGCAATTTAGATGTTGGCCCCTAGATGGCAGCATTGTATGTACAAAGTTTTAGACTGATCCAATGAACCATTGCACTGCTGTTCAAAATGTTGTATCAGGACTGTCCAAATGTGCCAAATTGGTTTATTAATAACTTTTCAAGTTCATGACTATGCACTCTCCTCAAACAATAGCATGGTATTATTTCACTGTGATAGCTACTGTAAATTGGACAGTGTAGTTAGATTGACAATAATATAAGCTTTCTGCCAATATCAGATGCAGTGGGGCAAAAAAGTATTTAGTCAGCCACCAATTGTGCAAGTTCTCCCACTTAAAAAAATGAGAGAGGCCTGTAATGTTCATCATAGGTACACTTCCAACTATGACAGACAAAATGAGAAAAAAAATCCAGAAAATCACATTGTAGGATTTTTAATGAATTTATTTGCAAATTATGGTGGAAAATAAGTATTTGGTCACCTACAAACAAGCAAGATTTCTGGCTCTCACAGACCTGTAATTTCTTATTTAAGAGGCTCCTCTGTCCTCCACTCGTTACCTGTATTAATGGCACCTGTTTGAACTTGTTATCAGTATAAAAGACACCTGTCCACAACCTCAAACAGTCACACTCCAAACTCCACTATGGCCAAGACCAAAGAGCTGTCAAAGGACACCAGAAACAAAATTGTAGACCTGCACCAGGCTGGGAAGACTGAATCTGCAATAGGTAAGCAGCTTGGTTTGAAGAAATCAACTGTGGGAGCAATTATTAGGAAATGGAAGACATACAAGAACACTGATAATCACCCTCGATCTGGGGCTCCACGCAAGATCTCACCCCGTGGGGTCAAAATGATCACAAGAACGGTGAGAAAAAATCCCAGAACCACACAGGGGGACCTAGTGAATGACCTGCAGAGAGCTGGGACCAAAGTAACAAAGCCTACCATCAGCAAGGGCATTGAAGATGAAACGTGGCTGGGTCTTTCAGCATGACAATGATCCCAAACACACCGCCCGGGCAACGAAGGAGTGGCTTCGTAAGAAGCATTTCAAGGTCCTGGAGTGGCCTAGCCAGTCTCCAGATCTCAACCCCATAGAAAATCTTTTAAGGGAGTTGAAAGTCTGTGTTGCCCAGCAACAGCCCCAAAACATCACTGCTCTAGAGGAGATCTGCATGGAGGAATGGGCCAAAATACCAGCAACAGTGTGTGAAAACCTTGTGAAGACTTACAGAAAACATTTGACCTCTGTCATTGCCAACAAAGGGTATATAACAAAGTATTGAGATAAACTTTTGTTATTGACCAAATACTTATTTTCCACCATAATTTGCAAATAAATTCATAAAAAATCCTACAATGTGATTTTCTGGATTTTTTTTTCTCATTTTGTCTCATAGTTGAAGTGTGCCTATGATGAAAATTACAGGCCTCTCTTATCTTTTTAAGTGGGAGAACCTGTACAATTGGTGGCTGACTAAATACTTTTTGCCCCACTGTATGTCTATGTCCTGGGAAATGTTCTTGTTACTTACAACCTCATGCTAATCGCATTTGCCTACGTTAGCTCAACCGTCCTCTGGGGGACCCACTAATCCTGTAGAGGACATGAAGTTCAGTCAATCTGGAAAATTTCAAGAACTTTGAAAGTTTCTTCAAGTGCAGTCGCAAAAACCATCAAGCGCTATGATGAAACTGGCTCTCATGAGGACTGCCACATGAAAGGAAGACCCAGAGTTACCTCTGCTGCAGAGGATAAGTTCATTAGAGTTAACTGCACCACAGATTGCAGCCCAAATAAATGCTTCACAGAGTTCAAATAACAGACACATCTCAACATCAACTGTTCACAGGAGACTGTGTGAATCAGGCCTTCATGGTCGAATTGCTGTAAAGAAACCACTACTGAAGGACACCAATAAAAATAAGAGATTTGCTTGGGCCAAGAAACACGAGCATTGGACATTAGACCAGTTGAAATCTGACCTTTGGTCTGATGAGTCCAAATTTGAGATTTTTTGTATCAACCGCCATGTCTTTGTGAGATGCAGAGTAGGTGAACGGATGATCTCTGCATGTGTGGTTCCCACCGTGAAGCATGGAGGAGGAGGTGTGATGGTGTGGGGGGTGCTTTGCTAGTAACACTGTCAGGGATTTATTTAGAATTCAATGCACACTTAATCAGCATGGCTACCACAGCATTCTGCAGTGATACGCCATCCCATCTGGTCTGCACTTCGTGGGACTATCATTTGTTTTTCAACCGAACAATGACCCAACACACCTCCAGTCTGTGTAAGGGCTATTTGACCAAGAAGGAGAGTGATGGAGTGCTGCATCAGATGACCTGGCTTCCACAATCACCCGACATCAACCCAATTGAGATGGTTTGGGATGAGTTGGACTGCAGAGTGAAGGAAAAGCAGCCAAACAAGTGCTCAGCATATGTGGGAACGCCTTCAAGACTGTTGGAAAAGCATTCCAGATGAAGCTGGTTGAGAGAATGCCAAGAGTGTGCAAAGCTGTCATCAAGGCAAATGGTGGCTACTTTGAAGAATCTAAATTCTAAAATATATTTTGAATTGTTTAACACTTTGTTTGGTTACTACATGATTCCCATATGTGTTATTTAATAGTTTTTATGTCTTCACAATTATTCTACAATGTAGAAAATAGTAAAAATTATGAAAAAGTCTGAGTATGTGTGTCCCCACTTTCCCCACTTTTAAGTTTAGGCATTAACTCTGATTTCTTAATGTTAGGCATTAATTCTGAAGGGTTAAGGTTTGGTATAGGCATAAAACAAAAAAACATTATATCCCTGGATTCAAACTCGCAACATTTGGAATCCGAGGCAGATGTTTACACCCATCTACAACGCCTTAGCAAAACCGAAACCTACTTGAAGGTAACAGCTTCTCACTGTTGCCCCTAGTGGCCGATTTCCACTAAATCTCCCGACATCCTCAGACATGGATGGACGTCAAATACTGACTTGTATCAAGGGTGACCTGGCTGGGATTTATTGTGATACATAGTTAGGAGATTTTTTTCACGCACACACACACACACACGCCTGTACTTTACTACTGTCCCTCACACACCACTCTGTGGCAGTGAGCCAACTAATTTGCAGCACAGCCGTTTGCACTGTCTGTCAAACCTCAGGGAGATGAAAGAAACCCTGAAACAGCAGCAAGCCTGTCACACTCCTCCTTTCGCCCTCGCTCCTAGACTTTCATTTCTTTCTCCTGCGACCTTTCTAAAACTGCTGAATTCTCTGCTTCTTACACCCATCCAATTTCACAATCATCCCATCCTACCACCCACCTCCGACTCTTTCCTGGTCTGACACCCCTCCCATTTTTTGGCACCCCTCCACTTTTTCCCGTCTTCCCTGACATGTTTTATGCTTTGCGTCCTCTCTTGCTCCTTCCCATTTATTGACTGCTATTTTTACGCTCTTATCTATTCTACCTTTTCACCCCTGCCATCCCCATCTCCCTTTATCATTGTCCTCTCTAATTCTCTCTCTTTCATGTCTCCCGCTCTTACCCTGTCACTCTTACCCCATCTCTCCCTCTCCTTCCTTTGGCACTCACCCCATCTCTCTTTCTCCTTCTCTCCCTTTTCCCTCTTTTGGCACTCACCCTCTTTTTTTCTCCCCCTCTCTTTTGTTTGTCACTCAGCCCCTCTCGTTCCCCTTTCCCTCCCTTGTCACTCCGGAGTCAGTTCATGTCATTTAAGCAAACCATGATATCTCCCATTTCAGATTGTTCCCCTTGTTCAGAGAAATTAGTTAATTCAATCTTTATATTATTTTATCAGAAATTGTAGAAGTACCTAATTTTGACCACTAGATGCCACTGTTCCTGCTATACCGCCACACTACTTTATCAATTTTGCAGGGCTCTTGAGTGTTTATAAATACATCACAACATTTTGTTTGCAACTTTGGGTAGAAAACCATTCAATTTTGCTCATGATGAAATTTTATCGTGTGGTCATCCTCACAGTTCAAGCCAGTCCTCCGTGAAAGCAATTCAGTTTTTCCTTCTCTTAGCAACCTAATGCTTCAACCCAGCTCTGCTTGAATAGTCCAACAAGTGTGAGCTCTCTGAGAGGGCTATGGTGCCATTCTCAAAACTTTAATGGAGAAGTAGGCTAGGGACTAAAATGTTGTGACAACCCAAACAAAACAATACATTGGCTGTATTGTGTTTTTTAAAAAAAGTATATATATAGTACCAGTCAAAAGTTTGGACACCTACTCATTCAAGGTTTTTTAATTTTAAAAAAATATTTTCTACAATGTGGAAAAATAGTGAAGACATCAAAACTATGAAATAACACATGTAATTATGTAGTAACCAAAAACGTGTTAAACAAATCTAAATATATTTTAGATTCTTCAAAGTAGCCACCTTTTGCCTTGATGACAGCTTTGCACACTCTTGACATTCTCTCAACCAGCTTCACCTGGAATGCTTTTCCAACAGTCTTGAATGAGTTCCCACATATACTGAGCACTTGTTTGGTTGCTATTCCTTCACTCTGCGGTCCAACTCATCCCAAACCATCTCAATTGGGTTGAGGTTGGGTGATAATGGAGGCCAGGTCATCTGATGCAGCACTCCACCACTCTCCTTCTTGGTCAAATAGGCCTTACACAGACTGGAGGTGTGTTGGCTCATTGATCTGTTGAAAAACAAATGATAGTCCCACGAAGTACAGACCAGATGGGATGGCGTATCACTGCAGAATGCTGTGGTAGCCATGCTGGTTAAGTGTGCCTTGAATTCTAAATAAATCACTTACAGTGTCACCAGCAAAGTACCCCCACACCATCACACCTCCTCCATGTTTCACGTTGGGAACCACACATGCAGAGATCATCCGTTCACCTACTCTGCGTCTCACAAAGACATGGCAGTTGGAACCAAAAATCTCAAATGTGGACTCATCAGACCAAAGGACAGATTTCCATCTGTCTAATGTCCATTGATCATGTTTCTTGGCCCAAGCAAATCTTTTCTTCTTATTGGTGTCCTTTAGTAGTGGTTTCTTTGCAACAATTAGACCATGAAGGCCTGATTCACACAGTCTCCTGTGAACAGTTGATGTTGAGATGTGTCTGTTACTTGAACTCTGTGAAGCATTTATTTGGGCTGCAATTTCTGAGGTTGGCAACTCTAATGAACTTATCCTTTGTAGCAGAGGTAATTCTGGGTCTTCCTTTCCAGTTGTGGTTTTCATGAGAGCCAGTTTCATCATAGCACTTCATGGTTTTTACAACTGCACTTGAAGAAACTTTCAAAGTTGTTCAAATTTTGCAGATTGACTGACTTTCTCTTTGCTTTTTTGAGCTGTTCTTGCCATATTATGTATTTTACCAAGTAGGGTTATCTACTGTATACCACCCCTACCTTGTCACAACACAACAGATTGGCTCAAATGCATTAAGAAGTACAGAAATTCCACAAATTAACTTATAACAAGTCACACCTGTTAATGGAAATGCATTCCAGGTGACTACATCATTACATCATGAAGCTGGTTGAGAGAATGCCAAGAGTGTGCAAAGCTGTCATCAAGGCAAAAGATGGCTACTTTGAAGAATCTCAATTATAGATTATATTTAAGTCTGTTTAAAACGTTTTGGTTACTACTGTACATGATTCCGTATGTTTTATTTCATAGTTTTGATGTCTTCTATTATTTTGCAATGTAGAAAATAGTAAAAACCCTTGAACGGGTAGGTGTGTCCAAACCTTTGACTGGTACTGTATATATCAGGAAGCAGCTCTAATGATTAGTAATATTTAACATTAAGCCCACCCCAATACCATTACCATTGCAAAACACTATACACTGTGTGTTTGCGACTTGTTCATTTGAAGACCATAACATTGGAACCATTAGACCTGCTGGAGCCTAATTGTTTGCTTGTTCACCAGGAATGGTCTAACTGTAACTTATTTCAGGCCTTTTTTTTTAAAGAGAATAAAACATACACAAAGGGTCTGTTTGTTGGACATAGATTAAGCGTAAGAGAAGAACAAACTGAATTGTTTTCACGGAGGACTTGAATTGTGAGAGTGTTTTTTTTTTTTTTACCCAAAGATGCTAAGGAAATGTTGCAATCTATTTAACTGACACAAGACCAGCAAAATTGATAAGGTAGTGAGGGCGGTATAGCAGGAACGGCAGCATTTAGTGGTCAAAACATGGTACTTTCACACTACTTTACGGTAAACAATGCAATTACTTCAATTCGTTTCTCTGAATAGGAGAAAAGACTATCACCAGATTCACAGGGAATACATTACATAGCATGGAGAAGCAATACTCCAAACAACATCTTCATACTATTTGTCAAACATAGGGGTCTGATACTGGTTGTTGGGGTGGGATTGGCGTGGGGTGTGCTGGGTCCGGAGGTGTTTTTTGACAATTTCCTTGGATTCGTCATGCCTTACTTATTGGTAGGAAGAAGTTTAGTCCAAATTTGATGTCGGGTACTATATTTATTGAATATTATCGGAATCCTATCAATTAAAATGGCCAATTTGAGATGCAATCAATTAGCTTAAATACTCAAATCAAATTATATTTAAATCCAAATTATGTTTCAGGAATGCCTATTGTATCTGTTACTAACTACAGAAACGTTTAGAACAATCTGAGATGGTGGGTGTCGAAATCCTGCTCCTTGTTCTTTTCGAGGTAGACCGACCCTCAGCCAATGTCACGTTCTGTCAGCCCCCAGTGCAGAAGCTTTGCCTGCAGGCCCCAGAGCTGCAGTCAATGCCACTGTGTGCCTGGAGCTTCGATAAGCCACTCTGTCCTCAATCCCTCTAGTGCAGCCACAGCTCTTGGCACCACTCTACACCACAACCTCAGTCACTGGAGGCCAAGGAGGAGGAGGACTCCTTTGCCCGTCAGCCATCATGCTGCCATACATAGCCCAGCTCAAAGCATGTTTACTAGAAGACTGAATGCATGAAATTATGACAGTAGCTAAATGAGTCAGAAGAAGTGTGCGGTTCTTGGTTACTTTGAAAGTGAGCTAGGGATTCATTATGGATTTGATGTCCATTATTAAAAGTGCACTGCAATATTGACTGTTACGCCATCTAATTTCTTCCCACCGACCCCTCCTTTTTGTAGCAAACCATGTGGCGAGGCTGCGGTTTACTGAAAAGAAAAACAAAGAAATGAGGGACGTATGCCGTTAAACGAGAGGTCACAGTGAGAAGTGAGAGAGACAGAATGAGCGTGGCTGGGTTGACAGCCCGGTGATTGCGTTTAGCGAGAAAACAGAAGGGTTTTCTTGGTCATCTTTAGTCGTGTGATCATTTCTATGAATAGCGCTGTCATCCTTCCATAGTACATCACAGCTCTTCTCTGTTGACGGTGTGAAAATAACTGGTGCGAAAATAACTGGTGCACACGACCACACACTCGTCAAGCTAATTCCCGCGGAGAGGATGCAAGAGGCACCGTCGGGAGTCATTTGCCAGTTAAGCTTTATGGCGCATAGTCGGCTCGAGAAGCAAGGGGAGGGAAGGTGGGGTGGATGGAAAGGAGGTTGTGGGGAGGATAGAGGTATTTTCAGCTTCTGAGCACCATAAGGATGTTATACTCAGTGAGCTACAGGCAAATAGAGGCTTCCGGTTTTCCAGTTCCACACAAGGGCTGACGCTGCTTACTGCATTTGAGGCGACAGTTTTAAGCTTGATTGTACAGCTCTTCTAAGCGTTCTTGAGCTCAAAAGACCTCTAGCTAAAAAAAAAACATTTTAAAACCACACCAAGTGTGTGTGTTTTTTTTTAAACACCAGCTTGCACTCTCACAAGAGGTATAAAAATTGAGAGACAGCAATCTGTACACTGGATGGCTCCACACAGAGATGGGACCAAGTCACAATTGATCAAGTCCTTAGGCAAGTCTCAACTCTTAACCTTAAAATCTTGAGTCAAGTCCCAGGTCAAGTCCCACGTTCCAGAGCTCAAGTCAAGTCACAAGTCCCTAATTTGGGGTTTTGAGTGATCAAGTGAATGGTGTTTTATACCACTTTCAATGTAATTCTTTAATTCAGGTTGCATTTTATGTTTTTCTTACACTAGGCCTACTAGTACAGTACATCTGTGAAGTACATAAGAAACTTCACAGATCATGAAATAAATGGTTTTTGAATCATTACTAATGGAAAGGCAATCCAAATTATGATTCATAGCAAGTGTTGATAGTACAGCTACAGTTTGACTGACAAAATCTCCAGCAGGAATCGAGTGGTTGGCTGAGAATAAACTTTCACGGGAACTCTTGCTCAGAGCGCATATTTTCAAGCATTGGAAAAATATAGGACAGTGCTCTATTTTTCCCCTTGCCTTTCTGCACTTGCCGGCACAGTGGCGCTAGGCAGAACAGAATATAACGGTCATTCCCCCTTATAACCCAATGCAATTCTCCACTTTGAGCAACAAAATTGCCACAAATGTATGTTCACGATGTAATAACATGATGATGTAATAACAAACCTAGCGTCGAAGAAGAGAATGGCAGTGAGGTGAGGTGTGTGTGTGTGTGTGTGTGTGTGTGTGTGTGTGTGTGTGTGTGTGTGTGTGTGTGTGTGTGTGTGTGTGTGTGTGTGTGTGTGTGTGTGTGTGTGTGTGTGTGTGTGTGTGTGTGTGTGTGTGTGTGTGTGTGTGTGTGTGTGTGTCTGTGTCTGTGTCTGTGTGTGTGTGTGTGTGCGTGCGTGCGTAAGTTATATTTAGACCCTAAGGGTGACGCTGCGGGGGGGAGCTGAAAAATTTATATCTTCACATCTGCAAATGCGGCATGACATGAATTTGGCTGGGGGAGCTAAAATAACCTGTCTCCTGGATTTAAGATCCCGTTCTCTCTGCGACTTAATGGATTTGAACTCCATTAACTTTTACAGCCATTGTTGAATTTGCAGGCTTTTAGGGGAGAAAGAGAGGGAGGTTGTGTGTCTTCCTCAACATTCTACAACATCTTGATCCTACAGTGCCTAGTGGGAGTCTACATACCCCTTGCACAATCGTCACATTTTGCTCCCTTAGAATGTTTATTTTTTTCTCTCCTAAATCAAATCAAATCAAATCAACAGCTACTAGCTCAGTAAATTTGGCAAAGGAATCATTGATGGATAGCTATATTCAAACCTTGTCACTTGACTCCTCTTAGAAAGCCATTCTTGTGTCTTTGGAATCAACATTTTTGAAATGGTCCTGCTGAAAAATGAAACTATCCCAGAGTTTTAGAAGAATGAAGCCAGTTTTTCTCAAACTTTTTACTGTGGCTTTGCTCTTTCATATTTATTTTGTTCCTGACAAATTCCCCAGTGCCGATGACAAGCATACCCATAACATGATGCTGCCACCACAGTAAAACACACAGTATTACTTATTGGCGTAGTTGAAAACAGAAATTATGATTTGGAGTGAATTTTTTAACACAGGCTTACTTCTTTTCACTTTGTCACACAGGCCAGTAATGTGGAGTGAATGCAATGTTGTTGATCTTCTACATTTTCAAGTATTGTGGTGTCCGCATCATGTTATGTGTATACCTGTAACTGGCAGGGACTGGGGAGTTTGTCAGGATCAAAATAAATAATCAAAAGATCAAAGACCAGGTAAAAAGTTCAAGGACAACTCGCCTCAGTCTTCTGAAAACGTAACCACCCCCTTGGGCACACACTGGTTGAAACAACGTTGTTTCCATGTAAATTTCATTTAAATTACGTTGAACCAACGTGGAATAGACGTTGAATTGACATTTGTGCCCAGTAGGACAATTACACTAAGACACACCAAATCAAATCAAATCAAATGTATTTATATAGCCCTTCGTACATCAGCTGATGTCTCAAAGTGCTGTACAGAAACCCAGCCTAAAACCCCAAACAGCAAGCAATGCAGATGTAGAAGCACGGTGGCTAGGAAAAACTCCCTAGAAAGGCCAAAACCTAGGAAGAAACCTAGAGAGGAACCAGGCTATGTGGGGTCTCTCTCCTCCGAGAGAGAGAAAGAAAGAGAGAAAGAGAGAATTAGAGAGAGCACACTTAAATTCACACAGGACACCGAATAGGACAGGAGAAGTACTCCAGATATAACAAACTGACCCTAGCCCCCCGACACATAAACTACTGCAGCATAAATACTGGAGGCTGAGACAGGAGGGGTCAGGAGACACTGTGGCCCCATCCGAGGACACCTGCGGACAGGGCCAAACAGGAAGGATATAACCCCACCCACTGTGCCAAAGCACAGCACCCACACCGCTAGAGGGATATCTTCAACCACCAACTTACCATCCTGAGACAAGGTAGAGTATAGCCCACAAAGATCTCCGCCACGGCACAACCCAAGGGGGGGGCGCCAACCCAGACAGGAAGATCACATCAGTGACTCAACCCACTCAAGTGACGCACCCCTCCCAGGGACGGTATGAAAGAGCCCCAGTAAGCCAGTGACTCAGCCCCTGTAATAGGGTTAGAGGCAGAGAATCCCAGTGGAAAGAGGGGAACTGGCCAGGCAGAGACAGCAAGGGCAGTTCGTTGCTCCAGAGCCTTTCCGCTCACCTTCCCACTCCGTGGCCAGACTACACTCAATCATATGACCCACTGAAGAGATGAGTCTTCAGTAAAGACTTAAAGGTTGAGACCGAGTTTGCGTCTCTCACATGGGTAGGCAGACCATTCCATAAAAATTGAGCTCTATAGGAGAAAGCCCTGCCTCCAGCTGTTTGCTTAGAAATTCTAGGGACAATTAGGAGGCCTGCGTCTTGTGACCGTAGCGTACGTGTAGGTATGTACGGCAGGACCAATTCAGAGAGATAGGTAGGAGCAAGCCCATGTAATGCTTTGTAGGTTAGCAGTAAAACCTTGAAATCATCCCTTGCCTTGACAGGAAGACAGTGTAGGGAGGCTAGCACTGGAGTAATATGATCAAATTGTTTGGTTCTAGTCAGGATTCTAGCAGCCATATTTAGCACTAACTGAAGTTTATTTAGTGCTTTATCCGGGTAGCCGGAAAGTAGAGCATAGCAGTAGTCTAACCTAGAAGTGACAAAAGCATGGCTACCCAAAAGGTGTTGAGTGTTCCTAAATGATCCAGAGACAAGTTTTGAATATTGCTGTCCATCAATGATTCCCAACCAAATGTACTGAGCTTGAGCAATTTGGACAAAAAACAATGGATATATGTCGCCCTAACAGTTGTGCAAAGTCAGTAGAATCTAATTCACAAGGATTCACAGCTGTAATGGCTGCCAAAACTGCTTCAGACAAATATGAACTCTTGGGTGTGAAGACATACGTCATCAATGCATCTTCCTTTTTTTTCATTGTATTCATTTGGAACCTTTTCTATCCTTTTTCTTTCACTTTGAAAATGTGGACTAGGTTGTGACGAGCGGTACGAAGGAAATCCAATGTAATCCAATTCAATTTTTAAGACAGCAAAATGTGAAGATTGTGCAAGGGGTGTGTAGACTTTCACTACCGCCCTAATTCTCTATAAGGTGCGTTTATTTCGGCAGGCTAGGGAATAGGGTGCCGGAGCCTCATAAAGCCATGGCTGAAAGTAGTGCACTATAAAGGGAATAGGGTGCCGGAGCCTCATAAAGCCATGGCTGAAAGTAGTGCACTATAAAGGGAATAGGGTGCCGTAGCCTCATAAAGCCATAGCTGAAAGTAGTGCACTATAAAGGGAATAGGGTGCCAGAGCCTTATAGAGCCCTAGACAAATCATGTGACAAATCCAATTTTATTTGTCACATACGCCGAATACAACAGAATACAACCTTACTTACAAGCCCTTAAGCAACAAGGTTTTAAGTAAAACATTTACCAAATAAATAAAAGTTTTAAAAAATTAACACAATAAAATAACAATAACGAGGCTATATACAGGGGTATATACAGGGGGTACCGGTACCGAGTCAATGTGCAGAGGTACAAGTTGTGCACTTTGTAGGGAGTAGGGTGTCACAACGGATGCAGGGGTGTCATTACTGCGGAGCGGGCCTTGCCAAAAGTCGTGCACTATCTAAGGAATAGGGTGACATTGCTGATGCAGGAGTGTCATTAATGCAGAGCAGTACAACTAACGGAGCAGATTAATTTCCAGGGACCGGAGCCTGGGGTAATTAAACAAGCATGACCGCCAGCTACTGCTAATTAGGCTGCGACCACCAGGGAGTGGTACTGTTTTGTATGTGCATGTGTGTGTGTGTGTGTGTGTGTGCGTGTGTGTGTGTGTGTGTGCGTGTGTGTGTATGTGTGTGTGTGCTCGGCATTTGTAATGCAGGGGGTGCACTTGCCTTATCCAAATTTACAGCATTCCTTACCCCAGCTCAAATGTGTGTCAGGATGACCTTGATCCCTGATCTTCTGACTCCCTCTCGCTTGAACTCTTTGGTACATTCCAAGCAGTCAAGAGGCTAATTATGGTATCAGAGTTACATTATGGGCCAGGTTAAGATTTGATATGGGGGTAATTGGAAGAAAAGAGGAATTGAAAGTTGAATGACAGTGACCTTCATCCTCTCTGAATATTAAATGTTAATAATGTAGCCAAATTGAATGGGCAAGGAATGCATAAGTGGTTTTAGAATGGGTGGAGGGTCACTACGTTCCACTGCAGTCAATGATGTATGTACAGTGGGGTCTGAAATTATTGACACCCTTGAAAAAGATGAGCAAAAATGACTGTATAAAATAAATAATTCAAATATGGAGCTATATTGTATGCTTAACAATTGGGGAATTATATTATTTTGTTTAACAAGTAATACTTTTTTCCCTTAAAACGTTAGGGGTCGTTTATTACTGACAGCCCTGTTTTCAATACCTTTCAATAACACCTTGCGAGGATAACTGCACTGAGCCTTTTTCTAGAAGGTTTTATGAGTTGCCGTTGCAAAACGTTGTATTTGTGGCCAAAGCCACCACTGAGCTATATTTTCATGTCCTCCGACAAAATGTAAACATCTGGATGTTGCTAAAACGGCATTGGTACTTGGATTGGAACTGGTGCTTTGGTCAGATGACATGAAGATGTACAACACATGGGTAATACAGACAAGCACATCATACGAGGTACAGTTGCAGGTAAATGCCAGCAGCATACCACCCTGCGTACCACTGCTGGCTTGCTTCTGAAGCTAAGCAGGGTTGGTCCTGGTCAGTCCTTGGATGGGAGACCAGATTCCCCAGGTCGTTGCTGCAAATGAGAACGTGTTCTCAGTCAACTTACCTGGTAAAATAACAGATAAATAAATAAAAAAAAATATATTGGCAACCTGGCACTTTAGAGTGGAGTGCAATGGAGCAGAATGTTCTCTTTTCAAAACTTGCTAAATGGCTCTTTTTTTCTTTTTTTTTTTACCCAGTAGACACCTGCAACTTATCACAGGTGAGATAAATTATACAGTAAACGAGAATCACTTGCCTCAAACCAAATTAATGGCAATTTTGAATAATTTAGTCAAGGACAAAAATGGCAATTTCAGTTGTTTTTTGTTTGGAGGTGGGGGGGGGGGGGGGGGGGGGGGGGGGTCCTGTACAGCTGCAAATCAGACAAATACACATGTGAACACTAAAGAAGAAATAGTGGGTGCAAGGGTGCCAATATATTTGACCACAACTGTCGATACACTAACAGAAAAGTCATTTTTAATGGTAATTTTGGGTATTATCAACAGTAAAATACTCTGAAACGTTGTACTGCTGCATACCGTAAATGATGGTGCATCATGGAAAAATGTTGTGGGTGGGGAAATAAATGCTGTATTTCGAATGGTACTGTAACTTCACCCCACAGAATACAGTACCTACCATTTCTTAGGAGCGCAAAAAACCTTTTGACCACTTGTGGGTGCATGGTATTGTTGTTTTTGCCTCATTAACATATTTGGAGTCGTGAGCGGCTATCTTTTTTAGAATGTTGTACCAATTAAACTCCTATTTGGTTATAGTGCCCCTGTCACAGTTTTCTGTATGTGAAGGAGAGTCGGACCAAAATGCGGCGTGTAGATTGCGATCCATGTTTAATAAACAAACGTAAAACACGAATCGATACAAACACTACAAAACAAAGAACGTAACGAAAACCGAAACAGCCCTATCTGATGAGATCACAGAGCCAGGAACAACGACACATAGGACAATCACCCACGACCACACAGTGAAACCCAGGCTACCTAAATATGGTTCCCAATCAGAGACAATGACTAACACCTGCCTCTGATTGAGAACCATATCAGGCCAGACATAGAAATAGACAAACTAGACAATGAAACATAGAATGCCCACTCAGCTCACACCCTGACCAACCAAAACATAGAAATATACAAAGTAAACTATGGTCAGGGTGTGACAGCCCCATCAATTTAAAAAGTATGGAGGACAGATTGGAGTGGCAGCAAGTCCTACACCTAAACATTTTACCATGTCCTTTTGGTCAGTTTTGCCCTGTAGTCGCTACCAGTTTGGAAACCTTTGTTCAGGCCTCTAGAAGTCCAAGAGATATAAAACACAAAATATGAATTCATATGCTATAATGTGCAAACACTTTACCTAGCAGCCAACCTGCTTGCACCAATCCTTTGTAATTACAGTAAAATACTGTGAAATTCAAGCCCCTCTCCTCAATGAATTTCATTCATTCATCCATCCATTCATTCAATTCATTCCAATTACGGTAGCGTAGATTTTTTTTCACAGTATTATACAGTATTGTACTGTGTGTCATTACCCCGGCACTTGGGACAAATTGCCCCTTTTTTAAAACATTTGATCAAGTAGCAGAAAAGGTGTCAACTGTGGCCACTTAATTCTCTTCATGGTTTGTTTACATAAGCACGACCATCATCCACATACATCTTTTTTTTAACCCAACTTTGCTTTTTTTGCGTCGGCAATTGGACATTGGTCTTAGGGGAGGCTAGTTACCCCACGTTACCCTAGTGATATCATATAATAGCACTCGCAGCTTCCAAAAAAACTAACATTTTCATATTTATGCTCTGCTTACATACTGTATGCAGCCTCAATTCGTCGGGGCATGGAATCTACAAGATGTCGAAAGCGTTTTACAGGGATGCTGGCCCATGTTGACTCCAATGTTTTCCACAGTTGTGTCAAGTTGGCTGGATATTCTTTGCGTGGTGGACCATTCTTGATACACACCGGAAACTGTTGTACGTGAAAAACCCAGCAGCGTTGCCGCTTTTGACACATTCAAACGGGTGTTCCTGAAACCTACTGCCACACCCCGTTCAAAGGCACTTAAATCTTATGTCTTGTCCATTCACCCTCGGAATGGCACACATACACAATCCATGTCTCATGACTTAAGAATCCTTACTTAACCTGTCTCCTCCCCTTCATCTACACGGATTGAAGTGGATTTAACAAGTGACATCAATGGGATCATAGCTTTCACCTGGATTTACCTGGTCAGTCTATGTCCTGGAATGAGCAGATGTTCCTAATGTCTTTACACTCAGTTTATTATAGAGGCTATTTATACAGAAAATTGTTATAAAACCCGTATGAACTGTATTTATAATTATATGGCCATATTTTAAGTTGACAATAATTATAGGACCAATTTCTGATATATCACCAGCCTTACTTGTATTTTCCTGCATAAGTAATCAGGATTATGCCTCCACTGCCTTTCATTCCAATTAGACTGGTTCAGATTTCTCCCTGACTAAAATGGCTGCCCTTTTCATCCCATTCTGGAACTTTGAGGGTTTCATCACATAGCCCCTCTAGTAATTGAACAGGATATCTACGGCTCCATCTGCATGCACTTTCTCTATGACCCAGTCACCACCTAATGGTGACACAACTTCTGCAAGGCCTGCATCAACAAACACTGTTAATAGTACTGACCAGTACCAGTGTCCACTCTGTCAGGAGAGATTTCACGGAAGACCCAAGCTATACACGTCAACACAGCATTCAGAGATGTTGTTGATCAATTTAAAGCAAGACACCCAGCCCCTTTGTCTGTGTCTGACAGTGTCTGGTGGAGGACGGCCCTGGTGATCTGCTTGGCCTTTGTGGTGTATATGATGTATCTGCAGAAATGGGAGAGAAGATTCGGAGGGAACTGAATGGAGAAATTCAGCAGATGATCCAGGAGCGTCTGGAGAAAGTCGGGTAGGTCAAACACACAGTGGAGCTCAGCGAGAGAGACGCAGCCAGACAGACAGCGAGGCATCAGTTTTAAAGTCAATCATTGAAGTGAAGCTAATGATTGAGAGAAGCCAGGCTGAGCTCATAGAGATATGGAGTTGAATCAGAGAGCAGCAGAGTGGCTCACTGAAGTGCCCATTAGAGAGCTGGAGTAGGAAATAGCTGAGCTGCAGAGGAGAAACTCTGAGCCGGAGCTGCTACACAATGAGGACCACCTCCACCTCCTACAGAGTGAGTCTCCCATCCAAGGACTGCTCTGAGATCAGTGTTCACAGTGATCGGTTTGTGGGAACTGTGAGAGGAGTTCTGTCCGGGCTGATGGAGAAACTCAGTTCATTGACTGATGTTGAACTGAGGGGGATGCAGCAGTATGCAGTGGATGTGACTCTAGACCCTGATACTGCACATCCCTCTCTCGCCCCGTCTGAAGATAGGAAAGAAGTGAGATTTGGAGACACAAGACAGAATCTCCCTGATAACTCAGTTAGGTTTGATCCTGTGGTCGGTCTGTGTACTAGGAAAGGAGGGCTTCTCCTCAGGGAGATTCTACTATGAGATGTAGGTGTTGGGAAGACCAGAGTGGGAGTGGCCAGAGAGTCAATCAACAGGAAGTGACAGATTGACTTGGGATTTCAGAATGGATACTGGAATATGCAGCTGAGGAATGATAATGAGTATAAAGCTTATGATGATCTCCTTTCCTCCTCTCTCTGAATCAGAAGCCTCAGAAGGTGGGGGTGTTTGTGGATTATGAGGGGGCCAGGTCTCCTCCTGTGATGTGGAGGCCACGTCTCATATCTTCTCTTTCACTGACTGCAACTTCTCTGAGAACCTCTATCCATACTTTATGAGAATGGTAAAAACTCAGCCCCGTTGGTTATCACTCCTGTAAATCAAACAGACTGAGTTTTCACTTTTATTGGCAAATGAAAGGGGCCATTCTATTTCTATTTCCCATCCTCCTACTGTAAAGCAGACGACAAAAAGCCTACTACTTATTAAAACAACATACTATGTACTCAACATACTACTTAGAACAGGCTGTGTAGTAAAAATGTATGCCGTAAGCAACAAATATCAACATGCTGTACTAGCCTCACCCAGACTGAGAAGGCTCAGCCCCCTCAATTGAAATTTGTGCCCCCTCAGTTGTAGTTTTATGTCTCTATATAAAAATAGCAAGAAAGTTTAAATGATTGAGTGACAGGTTGCCACAAATTCTGTATCTGCGCCGCGCTGTGTCAGTACAATGGACAGAGCGTGCCGTGATGTGTTTCGGGGGTGGTTAGGTATGACTCCTTTGGGTTTCCATAGAAAGCAGGGAAATGTTGTTTTTCTAATAACCAATTTCTGTGTTCTATGTTTGTGCTTTTCTAATAATCACTTTCTGTGTTCATGCAAGTGACTGATTGTGTAATGTGCGTTGTTTGAAGGAGACCAAGGCGCAGCGTAATTTGTGGTCATCATATTTATTAAATGAGAACCAATAACAAAGTGAAACCAAAACGAATGTACCGCTCCATAGGCTACAAGAGCTGTACAAAAACAAGATCCCACAACATAGGTGGGAAAAAGGCTACCTAAGTATGATTCCCAATCAGAGACAACGATAGACAGCTGCCTCTGATTGGTAACCACACTCGGCCAAACACAAAGAAATACAACAAATAGAATGCCCACCCAAACCACACCCCGACCAAACCAAATAGAGACATAAAAAGGCTCTCCAAGGTCAGGGCGTGACAGTACCCCCCCCCCCCCCCCCCCCCTTAATTTTGGTACAGCCCGTCCGCTTCCATTGTTCTCAATAACCTAACTGGTAAAAAATAAGGGTTATGAAAATGAAACAAACGTTGGTTCATTCCAGGTGGCACAGGTCACTTCCGAAGAGCAAGTTTGTATTTTGAATACCTTTGAGATTCGCTGCATCCCTTCCTTTTCCGCAGTGCAGAGACGACCCGTTGGTCATTCAAGGTGTCACAATGCAAAAAGGTCCCCCAGGGCTCAGCATGGAAAAGACTGGCTGTGTGTTGCGGTGAAATGTGTCATTTACGCCTTCCTGTGCCCCTTGATGTTGATATTTGTCTTTGATCAGGAACGGCACAAGAGTGGGGATAGAGGTGGGGGAGAGCAGCGTGGTATAACAAGATATTAGACCCAGAATTTAGGCGGAGATTAAATACAACATTTGGTGGATATTTTGACACTTTATTTAGACAAGGAGGAAATCAGAGGGGATACAGGCAGATGGGAGAAATAGATTGAAGCCCAGTCTCTGGTGGGAAAAGGAGCATACATGTGTCTGGCAGCGTTACTGCTAGCTAGACCACAGGCTTTTGTTTTTTTTACTTCTAGTTATTTAAGCGGTAAATCCAACACAACACAGTGATGTGTTTGTGTTGTATTTGCCCCAAACATATCGCTTTATATTCAGGGCATAAAGTTCATTTCTTGGCCACATTTTTTGCCTTGTTGCAAACAGGATACATGTTTTGGAATATTTGTTTTCTGTACGGCTTCCTTCTTTTCACTCTGTCATTTTGGTTCGTTTTGTGGAGTAACTACAATGTCGTTGATCCATCCTCGGTTTCCGCCTATCACAGCCATTAAACTCTGCAACTGCTTTAAAGTTTCCATTGCCTTCATGGTGAATTCCCTGAGCTCTTTTTTTCCTCTCCAGCAACTGAGTTAGGAAGAACGCCTGTATCTTTGCAATGACTGGGTGTATTGATACACCATCCAAACTGAAATGAATAACTTCACCATGCTCAAAGTCAAAGGGATATTCAATGTCTGCTTCTTTTTTTTTATACCCATCTACCAATAGGAGCCCTTCTTTGCGAGGCATTGGAAAACCTTCCTGGTCTTTGTGGTTGAATCTGTGTTTGAAATTCACTGCTCGACTGAGGGACCTTACAGATAATTGTGTGTGTGGGGTACAGAGACGAGGTAGTCATACAAAATCATATTAAAACACATTCAACTTACTATGTGACCATTTGTTTTGACTCCTGAACTTATTTAGGCTTGCATAGCAAAGGGGCTGAATATGTACTGACTCAAGACATTTCAGTTGTATTTTTAATCCATTTATTAAAATGTCTAAAAACATAATTACATTTTGACATTATTGGGTATTGCGTGTAGGTGAGTGACTCAAAACCTCAATCTAATTCATTTAAAATGCTGTCTGTAACACAACAACGTGTGGAAAAAGTCAAGGGGTGTGAATAGTGTCTGAATGTATTTGTCTTTCTCCGTAATCAAGAGCTATTTTATTTTCATCATGGATATTAATTTCTACTTGGCCAGTATTGTAATGAAGACGTTACTATTTAAAGTGTCTTATTGATTCAGCTTCCTCGTTTTGAAATGTAGATGATGTAAATTAAATCATTTCTTCAGTCGCAACATTGAGAGAGAGAGAGAGAGAGAGAGAGAGGGAGAGAGAGAGAGAGAGAGAATGAGCCAGAAAAATAGAGGGGAGATCTGATAATTCCTGTAGAGGAGACAGAATGTTAAAAGGGGGACTTTAAGGACACCCATTTCTCAATTTGGAGTCGCAATTGACACTTACATCCCAGTCTTGTGTGTTTGCAATATATATTGGAGAGCAATATAAAGCCGCAGAGAGGTAAGTGCAGTACATCTAATAATATTGTAGCGACCCTGTAGGTCTATCGCATGGGGGGCTCATGGGGAAAGTTTGGGGGTAAGAGTTACCTTTCAGGTAGCTCTTATAGGCCACTAGTTTTGGGGGTTGAGGGGTAGCAGATGGAGAGCGAGTCAGACCGAGACTGAATGGACAACGATAACCTCTCCTCTGAGTTCCAGCAAGTTATTTGAGTGAGCCAGATGCTTTTATTGTTTTGGGTAGCCCTCCTAACCCTCAGTTAGCCTGTACTTCAAGGGCAATATAAACCCAGTTCGTATGTTTAACTTGAGCTGCCGTCTCCTAGTTGTTTTAGGTAGCTAGCTAACCAAGAAGTGGACCCGCTAATGTCACAATATGTTAAGGCCGCAAGGTCTCTTGGTTTGTTTTGTTTGACATTTGAACAACTAACTTTATCCTGACCCTGAGATTTAGTGAGGACACCATCCGCTGACCCTTTCAGAAAGATGCTAAGAGAGCGTGGACTTGCTCATTCAAGACGTACAGCAAAATGTATTTTTTATTTATCCCTTATTTTACCAGGTAAGTTGACTGAGAACACGTTCTCATTTACAGCGACGACCTGGGGAATAGTTACAGGGGAGATGAATAAGCCAATTGGAAGCAGGGGATGATTAGGTGGCCATGATGGTATGAGGGCCAGATTGGGAATTTAGCCAGGACACCTGGGTTAACACCCCTACTCTTACAATAAGTGCCATGGGAGCTTTAGTGACCACAGAGAGTCAGGACCCCGACGTTCAACGTCCCATCCGAAAGGCAGCACCCTGTACAGGGCAATGTCCCCAATCAATGCCCTGGGGCATTTGGATATTTTTTAGACCAGAGCAAGGATTGCCTCCTCCTGACCCTCCAACACCACTTCCAGGGGAATCTGGTCTTCCATCCAGGACCAACCCTGCTTAGCTTCAGAGGCAAGCCAGCAGGGGGATGCGGGGTCGTAATGCTGCTGGCTCGATAAAAAGCTGTATTTGTCACCCATTTCATTTTCTCTGGTGGTGTTCCAGTTTAATTGCAGGTGTGTGTGTGTGTGTGTGTATGCGTGAGTGCCTGCATGCATGTGTGTGTGTGTGTGTATGCGTGTGTGTGCGTGTGTGTGTGTGTGTGTGTGTGTATGCGTGAGTGCCTGCATGCATGCGTGTGTGTGTGTGTATGCGTGTGTGTGCGTGTGTGTGTGTGTGTGTGTGTGTGTGTGTGTGTGTGTGTGTGTGTGTGTGTGTGTGTGTGTGTGTGTGTGTGTGTGTGTGTGTGTGTGTGTGTGTGTGTGTGTGTGTGTGCAAATGTGTGTATATAATTGTCAGCAGTTCATTACATCTAAGGTTTTCTGGTTGCACATTCTCTGGGACACATCCATAGCCAGTTAGTTCAAACACGTTCATAACATCAGAGCCTCCTCCTACCTTCGCTCTGCCTGTTAACAGTCAGTTTCTCCAGCACACTTTCATGTTGAGCGAATGAAAATGATCTGACACTGGAGAGTGATGCCACCTCAGAACAAAGAGACAATCTCTCGCTCATTTACACTACACTGGGAACGGAGAGAGAGAGAAATAGGAGATACTGACAGAGAGAGAGAGAGAGAGAGATGAATGAAGAGTGACAGGATATTTGACATAATATGATTAGTTCTCTATCAGTTGTTCACTTCGGAAAGAATTCAGACCCCTTGAATTTTTCCACAAAAGGCCTGATTGGTGGAGTGCTGCAGAGATGGTTGTCCTTCTGGAAGGTTTTCCCATCTCTACAGAGGAACTCTGGAGCTCTGAGTGGTCCACTCCCTCAGCAAGGCCCTTTCCCCCTGATATCTCAGTTTGGCCGGGCGGCCAGCTTTAGGAAGAGTCTTGGTGGTTCCAAACTTCTTCCATTTAAGAATGATAGAGGTCACTGTGTTCTTGGGGACCTTCAAAAGCTGTATAAATGTTTTGGTACCCTTCCCCAGATCTGTGTCTCGACACAATTCTGTCTCAGAGCTTTACAGACATTTCATTCAACCTCATGTTTTTTTGCTCTGACATGCAATGTCAACTGTGGGACCTTATATAGACAGGTATGTGCCTTTCCAAATCATGTCCAATCAATTGAACTTACCACAGGTGGACTCCAATCAAGTTATAGAAACATCTCAAGGATGATCAATAGAAACAGGATACACCTGAGCTCAATTTTGAGTCTCAGAGCAAAGGGTCTGAATTCTTATGTAAATAAGGTAATTCCGTTTTTTTCAAAATGTAACAACCTGTCATTATGGGGTATTGTGACTAAAATGTTTTATTTATTCCATTTTAGAATAAGGCTGTAACGTAACAAAATGGGGAAAAAGTCAAAGGGTCTTTATACTTTCCGAATGCAATGTACTGTAACGAGTCAACGGTCAATCGTATTCAACTGAAGAAAACTGAAATCACGGCCAACGGGTAAATGGATGCCGAGCCCTTCCCTGGGAAGCCCAGCATTCCTAGCTATAATACCGGGGCTCGCATCCATTTCCTAAATTATTCGCTCTTCAGCTCGCCTGAAGGAAGAACCTGTCACTCAATTTACAAAATGTTCAAGCACACGAATAGCATGAGATTCGGCTCCGACTTACAGTGCCTTCAGAAAGTATTCACACCCCTCAACTTTATCCAGATTTTGTTGTGTTACAGCCTGATTTTAAATTAGATCTATATCTAAATTGTGTGCCACTCACAATACCACATAATGTCAAAGTGGAATTATGTTTTTAGAAATTTGTACCAATATTTTTGAGTCAATAGGTACTCAACCCCTTTGTTATGGAAAGCCTAAATACGATCAGGAGTAAAATGTTGCTTATCAAGTCACATAACAAGATGCTTGGGCTCACTCTGTGCAATAATAGTGATAAACATGATTATTTTCACATTACACCACCTGAGGTTGGTGGCACCTTAATTTGGGAGTATGGGCTCGTGGTAATGGTTGGAATGGAATAAGTGAAATGATATCAAATACATCAAACACATGATTTCTGTCATGCCTGCTCCGCGCCAGGCTGCCCTTCATTACGCACACCTGTCACCATCATTACACGCAGCTGAGCAATATTGGACTTACCTGGACTCCATTACTTTGTTGATTTCCCCCTTTATTTCTGTCTGCTCCTCAGTTTGTTCCCTGTGTCAGCACTGATGTCGTTATTTGTCCCCTGTCCAGATGCTGTTCCTGTTCTGTTTCATGTCCATGTTTCATTAAATGTTCCAAAACATGCATGCTATTTGCAAAAGGCAATACAGTAAAACTGTAAGAAAATGTGGCAAAGAAATTAACTTTATGTCCTGAATGCAAAGTGTTATGTTTGGGGCAAATCCAACACAACACAACACTGATTACCATTCATGTTTTCAAGCATTGTAGTGGCTGCATCATGTTATGGGTATACTTGTCATCGGCAAGGACAAGGGAGTTTTTGGGGGAGATAAGAAAGAATAGAGCTAAGCACAGGCAAAATCCTGGTGGAAAACATGGTTAAGTCTGCTTTCTAACAGACACTGGGAAACAAATTCACCTTTCAGAAGGACAGAAGCCAAATATACACTGGAGTTGCTTACCAAGACAACATTGAATGCTCCTGAGTGGCGTAGTTAGAGTTTTGACTTAAATCGGATTGAAGATCTATGGCAAGACTTGAAAATGGCAGTCTAGTAATGATCAACAACACACTTGACAGCTCTTGAAGGAGGTGAGGGCCCTCGGAGTGTGGTGTCAGGAAAATAACCTCACACTCAACGTCAACAAAACTAAGGAGATGATTGTGGACTTCAGGAAACAGCAGAGGGAGCACCCCCCTATCCACATCGATGGGACAGTAGTGGAGAGGGTAGTAAGTTTTAAGTTCCTCGGCGTACACATCACAGACAAACTGAATTGGTCCACCCACACAGACAGCATCGTGAAGAAGGCACAGCAGCGCCTCTTCAACCTCAGGAGGCTGAAGAAATTCGGCTTGTCACCAAAAGCACTCACAAACTTCTACAGATGCACAATCGAGAGCATCCTGGCGGGCTGTATCACCGCGTGGTACGGCAACTGCTCCGCCCACAACCGTAAGGCTCTCCAGAGGGTAGTGAGGTCTGCACAACGCATCACCGGGGGCAAACTACCTGCCCTCCAGGACACCTACACCACCTGATGTCACAGGAAGGACATAAAGATCTTCAAGGACAACAACCACCCGAGCCACTGCCTGTTCACCCCGCTATCATCCAGAAGGCGAGGTCAGTACAGGTGCATCAAAGCTGGGACCGAGAGACTGAAAAACAGTTTCTATCTCAAGGCCATCAGACTGTTAAACAGCCACCACTAACATTGAGTGGCTGCTGCCAACACACTGACTCAACTCCAGCCACTTTAATAATGGGAATAGATGGAAATTGATGTAAAATATATCACTAGCCACTTTAAACAATGCTACTTAATATAATGTTTACATACCCTACATTATTCATCTCAAATGTATATGTATATACTGTACTCTATATCATCTACTGCATCTTTATGTAATACATGTATCATTAGCCACTTTAAACTATGCCACTTTGTTTACATACCCTACATTACTCATCTCATATTTATATACTGTACTCAATACCATCTACTGCATCTTGCCTATGCCGTTCTAGACCATCACTCATTCATATATCTTTATGTACATATTCTTTATCCCTTTACACTTGTGTGTATAAGGTAGTAGTTTTGGAATTGTTAGGTTAGATTACTCGTTGGTTATTACTGCATTGTCGGAACTAGAAGCACAAGCATTTCGCTACACTCACATTAACATCTGCTAACCATGTGTATGTGACAAATACATTTGATTTGATTGATTTGATGTGCAAAGCTCTTAAAGACTTGCCCAGAAAGACTCTCAGCTGTAATTGCTGCCAAAGGTGATTCTTACACATTTTTACTCAGGGGTTTGAATACTTATGTAAATTAGATATTCTGTATTTCATTTTCAATAAATTTGCTAAAATTTCTAAAAACACTTTGTCATAATGGGGCAGTGTGTGTAGAAGGGTGAGAAAAATATCAATTTAATCAATTTTGAATTCAGGCTGTAACACAACAAAATGTGGAATAAGTCAAGGGATATGAATACCTTCTGAATAAACTGTAGGTGTCTTTTAGTGGGGAAAAAGTACTCGTCCCACTAGATGCTGCAAGTTTGTGGTCTTGGTAACGTTTTTTGTGTTTGCTAAAAGTGTGTGCCACTCACAATACCACATAATGTCAAAGTGGAATTATGTTTTTAGAAATTTGTACCAATATTTTTGAGTCAATAGGTACTCAACCCCTTTGTTATGGAAAGCCTAAATACGATCAGGAGTAAAATGTTGCTTATCAAGTCACATAACAAGATGCTTGGGCTCACTCTGTGCAATAATAGTGATAAACATGATTATTTTCACATTACACCACCTGAGGTTGGTGGCACCTTAATTTGGGAGTATGGGCTCGTGGTAATGGTTGGAATGGAATAAGTGAAATGATATCAAATACATCAAACACATGATTTCTGTCATGCCTGCTCCGCGCCAGGCTGCCCTTCATTACGCACACCTGTCACCATCATTACACGCAGCTGAGCAATATTGGACTTACCTGGACTCCATTACTTTGTTGATTTCCCCCTTTATTTCTGTCTGCTCCTCAGTTTGTTCCCTGTGTCAGCACTGATGTCGTTATTTGTCCCCTGTCCAGATGCTGTTCCTGTTCTGTTTCATGTCCATGTTTCATTAAATGTTCCAAAACATGCATGCTATTTGCAAAAGGCAATACAGTAAAACTGTAAGAAAATGTGGCAAAGAAATTAACTTTATGTCCTGAATGCAAAGTGTTATGTTTGGGGCAAATCCAACACAACACAACACTGATTACCATTCATGTTTTCAAGCATTGTAGTGGCTGCATCATGTTATGGGTATACTTGTCATCGGCAAGGACAAGGGAGTTTTTGGGGGAGATAAGAAAGAATAGAGCTAAGCACAGGCAAAATCCTGGTGGAAAACATGGTTAAGTCTGCTTTCTAACAGACACTGGGAAACAAATTCACCTTTCAGAAGGACAGAAGCCAAATATACACTGGAGTTGCTTACCAAGACAACATTGAATGCTCCTGAGTGGCGTAGTTAGAGTTTTGACTTAAATCGGATTGAAGATCTATGGCAAGACTTGAAAATGGCAGTCTAGTAATGATCAACAACACACTTGACAGCTCTTGAAGGAGGTGAGGGCCCTCGGAGTGTGGTGTCAGGAAAATAACCTCACACTCAACGTCAACAAAACTAAGGAGATGATTGTGGACTTCAGGAAACAGCAGAGGGAGCACCCCCCTATCCACATCGATGGGACAGTAGTGGAGAGGGTAGTAAGTTTTAAGTTCCTCGGCGTACACATCACAGACAAACTGAATTGGTCCACCCACACAGACAGCATCGTGAAGAAGGCACAGCAGCGCCTCTTCAACCTCAGGAGGCTGAAGAAATTCGGCTTGTCACCAAAAGCACTCACAAACTTCTACAGATGCACAATCGAGAGCATCCTGGCGGGCTGTATCACCGCGTGGTACGGCAACTGCTCCGCCCACAACCGTAAGGCTCTCCAGAGGGTAGTGAGGTCTGCACAACGCATCACCGGGGGCAAACTACCTGCCCTCCAGGACACCTACACCACCTGATGTCACAGGAAGGACATAAAGATCTTCAAGGACAACAACCACCCGAGCCACTGCCTGTTCACCCCGCTATCATCCAGAAGGCGAGGTCAGTACAGGTGCATCAAAGCTGGGACCGAGAGACTGAAAAACAGTTTCTATCTCAAGGCCATCAGACTGTTAAACAGCCACCACTAACATTGAGTGGCTGCTGCCAACACACTGACTCAACTCCAGCCACTTTAATAATGGGAATAGATGGAAATTGATGTAAAATATATCACTAGCCACTTTAAACAATGCTACTTAATATAATGTTTACATACCCTACATTATTCATCTCAAATGTATATGTATATACTGTACTCTATATCATCTACTGCATCTTTATGTAATACATGTATCATTAGCCACTTTAAACTATGCCACTTTGTTTACATACCCTACATTACTCATCTCATATTTATATACTGTACTCAATACCATCTACTGCATCTTGCCTATGCCGTTCTAGACCATCACTCATTCATATATCTTTATGTACATATTCTTTATCCCTTTACACTTGTGTGTATAAGGTAGTAGTTTTGGAATTGTTAGGTTAGATTACTCGTTGGTTATTACTGCATTGTCGGAACTAGAAGCACAAGCATTTCGCTACACTCACATTAACATCTGCTAACCATGTGTATGTGACAAATACATTTGATTTGATTGATTTGATGTGCAAAGCTCTTAAAGACTTGCCCAGAAAGACTCTCAGCTGTAATTGCTGCCAAAGGTGATTCTTACACATTTTTACTCAGGGGTTTGAATACTTATGTAAATTAGATATTCTGTATTTCATTTTCAATAAATTTGCTAAAATTTCTAAAAACACTTTGTCATAATGGGGCAGTGTGTGTAGAAGGGTGAGAAAAATATCAATTTAATCAATTTTGAATTCAGGCTGTAACACAACAAAATGTGGAATAAGTCAAGGGATATGAATACCTTCTGAATAAACTGTAGGTGTCTTTTAGTGGGGAAAAAGTACTCGTCCCACTAGATGCTGCAAGTTTGTGGTCTTGGTAACGTTTTTTGTGTTTGCTAAAAGCAAACTACTTTTTTTCTGCTTGTGTAGCTAATGCTTCCTTGCTTGGGTAGGATTTGTGTTTGCTAAAACCCACTACTTCCTGCTTTGTTTGTGTATTCAGTGCTTCCTTGCTTGAGTAAGATGACTAGTGGTAAAAGTCAGTTCAAAAGACTAACCAGCCAAGTTTGAACCTCCAACTGTGCCCTAGGGCATGTGGTTTCACAATGAAAATTAAAGATACTCACGAGTGCTGTCCTGTTTACCTGGGGTGGAAACACGCTCAGGAGGCTTTGTCTCGCACCAGTTCATGTGACTGTTGTCTCAGGCTGGACTCAACTTCCATTGGGCGTCGGGCTGACTTTTGTGAGAAAAATTGTGTCTGCTTGCGAAGGGTCTTCAGGTGAATTGACCCCAGGAATTTAGTTGTCTGAGGCCGGTAGAAAGCTGTAGCGGTGGTCGGAGATGATAGGGGTGTCACCCCAGCCGAGTGAGGTTCATTCCAGTTTCTCTGGCAGTGTTCAGAGTCCAGATTCCGGGGATGATATACTATCCCTGGTTAGCTTTGGAGGGTTTCATAGTTTGAATCGGATGACATCAAGCCGGAGCCTAAAGCCCCGGCTTTGGTTTCAACGGGGGAGAGTGAACCATTGGGGGTTAATGCACCTTTGATGGAGCTATGTCGTAGGGCAACAGGTCACGTGGGAGTGCATTGGTCATCTTCAGGTTTGGGAGGTATCCCTGCAGCGATGATGCGTCGCTTATCCCTGTTTAAAGATTTAACCAATGCGCTAAAGGCGGCTTGGTATTCCCCTCATTCAACCAGGCTGCTGCTACCAGGTTATGGCGAGTTCATGAATGTAGAGTGTATGGAGGAGGTGGGGCTTGTTTGCATACCTCCGATGGATGAAATGTTAATGTTAATGTTAAATGTTCATTCGCTCCAGAGGTTAACAAGGGGGCTAATCATAGCACAGTGCTTCCGAATAAACAGTGCCGGTTCTCATGGATCAGCTCAACAAAGTATATCAGGCTGAGGCGGATGTATTTGGATGAGTCAGTTTTGCCGACAAGGTTGTTTGGCTCGTCTGTGCAGCCCTTGCAGACCCGTTTTGAGGAGAATCAAAAACGAGAGGCAACTCTATGGGAAATCCTTTGCGGGGGCTGCTGGGCAGTTCCCGACGAGTGAAGGAAAGGATCCAGGTCAGAGGCGTGTTGCCCCGAACCAGAAGGCGGCTTCGAGATCCGTCTTTGACTGTGTTAGTGCTTCTGGGCAGTGGCGGACGTTCTGGCACAGATGCCCTGCTGAGTCGAAGGAGAGCGGGGTGAAAGCTTCTGCGGCGTGGGGGAATGAGCAGACCTCGCGACCCTAGCTGGAGGCTGGGGGAGGGGGATTGTACTGTAATCAGGGTCCTCCTCCCCAACCATTTACAGTGGCAACAGAGCTCCCAAGTGGCTCAGGCAATGGGGGCAAGTTCCTGGTTGCCGATGTCCCCGATCCCGGTGTGGGCCGGGTATCCAAGGTTCCTTGGTGTTCAGGGGTATTGAGAGTGCGGTATCGTCCGGTGTGGGCATAATAAACACAGTTTCTTCCCCACATTCAGACACACGGTTGTGTGAGATAATGTGTGAGATAATGTTTGGGAGACTGGCAGCGTACTTTGTCCAGTGGCAGTCTTGCACAGTTTCACCATGGGTGATGAGGATGGTGATGAGGTGGTACGGTCTGCAGTTCACTGTGCTTCCTCCTCCTTTTCGGGGAGTCATTATGCCAATGGTCCCCGAGGTCCTAGCGCTGTCCTGAGAGGGGATATTTGCTCTCTCCTTCAAAAGCAGGCTATTCGGGTGGTCCCCGTATCAGAAGTACAGAGCGGTTGATACGACTAGTACTTCCTATTTCCCAAGAGCGATGAAACTTGCGTTTTAAATACCATAGAGCTGAAGGATGCATATTTTCACATGGCTATACGCCCTCCCCACAGAACGTTTCTGAGGTTTCATTTTGAGGGTGCTGCCTAAGAGTTTCTGGTCCTGCCTTTTGGGCTCTCCACATCTTTTCTATAGCTTGGGCACTGGTGCGGTGCCAGGGAATCAGAGTATTGTCCAATCTGGATGATTGGCTGGTCATAGCAGACACAAGGGGGGACAGCTGGTTTCACATATTCAGTCTCTAGGGTTCATAGTGAATCATAAGAAAAGTTGTTTGACTCTGGCTCAGCGCATTCAGTTTCTGGATCTTGTTCTGGACTCGGTTCTGAACCATGCGTTTTTGTCCCAACAGAGGGTCACATTCTGGCTCTGTCTGGAATGGTTCCTGTATGATAGCTCTGGTGTCTCTGGGACTTGTTAACACGTTTGTTTCAGCGCTGGGTGATTGCTAGGCGTCTGGAAGCTTCTTGCCACTGCCATAGGTTGCTCAATGTATCAAATCAAATCAAATTTGATTAGTCACATGCGCTGAATAGAACAGATGTAGACCTTACAGTGAAATGCTTAATCACAAGCCCCTAACCAACAATGCAGTTAAAAAATACTTATTAGAATAAGAAATAAAAGTAACAAGTAATTGAAGAGCAGCAGTTAAATAACAATAACGAGACAATATAAAGAGGAGTACAGGTACAGAGTCAGTGTGCGGGGGCACCGGTTAGTTGAGGTGATATGTAGGTAGAGTTATTAAAGTGACTATGCATAGATGATAACAACAGAGAGTAGCAGCGGTGTAAAATAGGGGGGGGGGGGCAATGCAAATAGTCTGAGTAGCTATTTGATTAGATGTTCAGGAGTCTTATGGCTTGGGGGTCCTAGTGCCTTGCGGCTGGAGGCAGAGCAGTTGCCATACCAGGCAGTGGTGCAGTTGTAGAACCTTTTGAGGATCTGAGGACCCATGCCAAATCTTTCAGTCTCCTGAGGGGGAATTGGTTTTGTCGTGCCCTCTTAACGACTGTCTTGGTGTGCTTGGACCACGTTAGTTTGTTGGTGATGTGGACACCAAGGAACTTGAATCTCTCAACCTGCTCCACTGCAGCCCTGCCAATGAGAATGGGGGCATGCTCGGCCCTCCTTTTCCTGTAGTCCACAATCACCTCATCTGTCTTGATCACGTTGAGGGAGTGTCACGCCCTGGTCTTATTTTGTGTTTTCTTTATTATTTTGGTCAGGCCAGGGTGTGACATGGGTTTTTGTATGTGGTGTGTTTTGTCCTGAGGTTTTGTTAGGGATTGGGTTTGTGGCTTAGTAGGGTTATCTAGCATAGTCTATGGCTGTCTAGAGTGGTTCTCAATCAGAGGCAGGTGTTTATCGTTGTCTCTGATTGGGAACCATATTTAGGCAGCCATATTCTTTGAGTGTTTTGTGGGTGATTGTTCTTGTCTTTGTGTTTGTTGTCACCAGACATTTATTGTTTTTGTTAGTTTATTCATGTATAGTTTTCTTCATTAAAAAAACATGAATAACAACCATGCTGCATTTTGGTCCGCCTCTCCTTCACCGAAAGAAAACCGTAACAGGGAGAGGTTGCTGTCCTGGCACCACACGGCCAGGTCTCGTTAAATGTCGGTGATCAGGCCTATCACCACCGTTGTTTCATCGGCATACTTAAATTAAGTTAATTAATGATGGTGTTGGAGTCGTGCCTGGTCGTGCAGTCATGAGTGAACAGGGAGCACAGGAGGGGACTGAGCACGCACCCCTGAGGGGCCCATGTTGAGGATCAGCGTGGCGGATGTGTTGTTACCTACCCTTACCAGACACATCCTTACTTGGATGGGGACCGCTGTGTGTGGGCTACTCGGAAAGAGGGATTTGTTCAACAGCTCAAAGGGTGCTGCATATCAATTACCTAGAACTACTGACTGTTTTGCTGGCACTGAGATGTTTTCTTCCGATGTTGGAGGGCCATTATCTGTTGGTAAGCTCCAACAACAGGATGGCGGGGATATCCATCAACAGGTGGGGGAACACGCGCTCTCTCTCTCTCTCTCTCTCCTAAACCTGTCCTGTTATCTGCTCGTATGGAGCAGTGAGCATTTCCTGTCGATCAGGGTGAAGTATCTTTCGGATCTCTCAATGTGGGTGCGTATGTACTTTCCAGGGGGGTCTTATCTCTATGGAAGGGAGACTGAATGTGGTTGCCCAGATATGAGACCAGTTCGGCAGGGCCGACGTAGATCTTTACGTATCGTGAGAAGAAGCAAATTGTCATCTGTTCTTAATGAGGGATCTGGCCGCTCTGTTGGGAACGGATGCTTTGGCGTATCAGTGGACTTGGACCCTGCTTTATGCATTTCCTCCAGTGGATCTGATTCAGGCCACCGTCGGGAGGGTCAGTTGTGGATTCTAATGGCTCCCAGTTGGGTGGAGACTCGTGGAGGGTTCCATGTCGTCGGGATCTATTGCCCCAGGTGTACGTGACAGTTTGTTAGACATGACCGCAGAAATGAGATCTGTGGGTTTGGCCACTGAAAGGCTGAATTTTGACAATTAGGGGTTTACCCTCGAATGTGATTACGACTACACAGTTGGCGCGTGCACCCTCTACGAGTGGGTTGTATACATATAAGTGGCATGCGTTTGAGGGTTGGTGTCAGATTAAAGGTGTTTTTCCATTTCAGAGCTCTTTGGTGGACATTTTGATGTCCCTGTCTTTTTTTCACATTGAAGGTTTATGTGACAGCCATCTCGGCGTGTCATGTAGAGATTGACAGCTCTACTCCGGGGTTTCATCGTCATTGTAGAATAATAGTGAAGACATCAAAACTATGAAATAACACATGGAATCATGTCGTAACCAAAAAAGTGTTAAACAAATCATCATAGATTTTTATATTTTAGATTCTTTAAAGTAGCCACCCTTTGCCTTGATGAAAGCTTTGCATTCTCTTCTTCTTATTGGTGTCCTTTAGTAGTGTTATTTTTGCAGTAATTCGACCATGAAGGCCTGATTCACGCAGTCTCCTCTGAACAGGTGATGGATGTTGAGATGTTTATTTGGGCTGCAATCTGAGGTGCAGTTAACTCTGATGAACTTATCCTCTGCAGCAGAGTTAAATCTGGGTCTTCCTTTCCTGTAGCGGTCCTCAAGAGAGCCAGTTACATCATATCGCTTGGTTGTTTTTGCGACTGCACTTGAAGAAACGTTCAAAGTTGTTGACATTTTCCGCATTGACTGACCTTCATTGACTGGACTGTCATTTCCCTTTGCTTATTATAATATGGATTTGGTCTTTGACCAAATAGAGCTATCTTCTGTATATCAGCCTTACCTTGTCACAACACAACTGATTGTCTCAAACGCATTAAGAAGGAAAGAAATTCCACAAATTAACTTTTAACAAGGCACACCTGTTAATTGAAATGCATTCCAGGTGACTACATCAGGAAGCTGGTTGAGAGAATGCCAAGAGTTTGCAAAGCTGTCATCAAGGCACAGGGTGGCTACTTTGAAGAATCTCAAATATATTCCATGTGTGTTATTTCCTAGTTTTGATGTCTTCACTATTACTCTACAATGTAGAAAATATTTAAAAAATAAAGAAAAACCCTTGAATAGGTGTGTCCAAACCTTTGACTGGTACTGGACATGTAGGTAGGGGTAAAGTGACTATGCATACATAATAAACATCGAGTAGAAGCAGCGTAAAAAAAAAAATGGGGAGGGGAAGGGGTCAATGCAAATAGTCCGGGTAGCCATTTGATTCGCTGGTCAGCTGTTTAGCAGTCTTATTGTTTGGGGGTAGAAGCTGTTAAGAAGCATTTTGGACCTACAAGAAGAATAAGCCTTTTCGGGTAAGTTTTAGGGCAAAATATGGCTTCTGTAACCCCTTTTTGGAGCTGGTGGAACCTGTGTGCGCTTGGGCTGCTGTGTACCTCCTAGTTTGTTACTCTCTGAGCCAGCTTGGTACGTGACTGTATGTCCCCATAGTATGCTATACTGAGTGACTGACTGAAAGGGAGCGTACAGTTATGAATATAAATACTGTTCCCAGAAAGAGGGAGCAAGGTATAACATATTTTGGCACCAGGGGATTTGAGCTCGCTGAAGAGCGATACTGAATTGAGGTAATGGATGCGAGCCTGGTATTATAGCCAGGGAGGCGGGGCTTCCGAGAGCGGGCTCGGCATCCATTGGCCCGTTGGGCATGAGTTCAGTTTTCTTCGGGTTAGTATGATTGGTAGTTGACTAACCATAGTATGTTATACCTCGTTCCCTCCTTCAGGGAACAGTAGTTATAGTCAGAATTGTACATTTATGAGTGTCCATCAAAATGTCATTTTAATACTGCGTTATTTAGAATTGTTGCTATTCTAGTCTACAACAACAATTTTGAAGAATGACACTAACACGAAACAATGTTTATTTATTAAATAAAAATTCAAAGAAGAGTCACCTGTTTATAATTATATATTTTACAGTACTATGATCTCCCCTGGGTCACATGCTCCCTGTGACGATAATGAAGTGTCTGTCTAATGTATTGACCAACAAAACATTCTCAAAAGACCTGACATTCACACACACACACACACACACACACACAGAGAGATCACTCCACTCTGCCAGCTCACTGTCTCGCCTGCCAGCAGCTCCCCTTCAAAGCCAATTAGTTTAATTAGAACTAATTGTGTTATTTGGGCTCATTAAGGCGGAGCAAACTTCCTGAGCTCTGCCATGTCACCGTAGCCCTTTCCTGACCTAATTGTCCTCTACTAGCCTCATGGGTGGAATATTATCCATATTTATTCAACATTTCATAATTAATAAACATATTATTTTTTACGCTGAAAATACGGTGTTTCTGTGTCAAACGGTTTTGGTATATTGGGATGTAAACTCAAAATGGAATACATTTCAACTGCTTTATATACAGTATCTGACATAGCACAGGTGCCTTCTTTTTTTTAAATCCGATAACTGTGTGTGAGGTTTATACTTTTGTTTCTAGTTAGATTTCACACTCTGTGTGACCCCGATTTAGCCCACTGCAGTAAAAGGTGAATCCTTTTAAATGTAACTACATGTAATCGGAAATGTAATCTATGTAATCACCAAAAGTAATTATTTATCATGAGATAAAACATGAACTAGTAATGCTGCATGCTCCAAGAAAGGTTAATATCTCACCTTTCTGGTAAAAAAAAGTTATATATTGCTGAGGTGTTGTCACTTTTGAGGACACAAGTTCAAGTACACAGTACAAATGTAAAAAAAATGAAATATTTTATATGATGTATTTCCTATTCAACAAAACTATGAATAAGGCTTGAAATGACATACTTTCTTCTAAATATAAAATAATCAAGTTCTGAAAGGACTACCTATAAGATTTCACCTTCCTTATAACTCTAACTGCTCTTTCCATGACATGGACTGACCAAGTGAATACAAGTGAAAGCTAGGATCCTTTATTGATGTCACTTGATAAATCCACTTCAATCAGTGTAGATGAAGGGGTGGAGTCTGGTTAAAGAAGGATTTTTAAGCCTTGACACAATTGACACATGGATTGTGTACGGTATTGTGTGCCATTCAGAGGGAGGATGGGCAAGACAAAATATTTAAGTGCCTTTGAATAGGGTGTGGTAGTAGGTGCCAGGCGCACCGGTTTGTGTCAAGAACTGCAACGCTGCTGGGTTTTTCATGCTCAACAGATTTCCGTGTGTATCAAGAATGGTCCACCACCTGAAGGACATCCAGCCAACTTGACGTCACTGTGGGAAGCATCCCTGTGGAACTCTTTCGACACCTTGTAGAGTCCATGTCCCGACAAATTGAGGCTGTTCTGAGGGCAAAAGGGGCAGTGCAACTCAATATTAGGAAGGTGTTCCTAATGTTTGGTATACTCAGTGTACATATGTGTACATTCAGTGTGCATATTTTCTGAAGGCCTCTCGCTCGACCATCGCTGTGAATGTCTCAAAAAGCTCTAGCTTGGCTTCCTGAACTTGTTCGGAACTCGCCTTTCATCTCATTAATCTTGTCCATCTTTTAGATTACTGGCTATAAATTGATCTCTGAATGTGCTACAGCCACGAAACTACTCTCTCCTGCTGCGTTAAAATGTAAGGATTCCTAGGCATAAAATTATATTAGTGGCTATAACTTAATAAAATGAATAAAATGGTAGGAGGGACATCCCAGCTTCAAGTGGTGTCAGATTTCACATCCTGCTTCACACAAGAAAATTAGGCATATTAGAATCAGGGCTATCGCTCGATGCAAGCCATTTCAATCTACGGTGTCCACAGAACAATTTATAAGCTAAAATGTTGGTACCAGAATCACGCAGGTCCCCTAAACAGGGGGCTTTACATCAAAATGGTTTGAAACTAAAGAGTCCCAGAGGAGTGTCACTGTCACCACACCATTCTGTGGACAATGACTTACACAGCCAGCCATAGGGTTGTCATACAACCACACAGCTCCAAGACCAAATTTAAAATGACACCCTATTCCCCCATACAGTAAGTGATTGAAGTGAGCCAGTCCTGACCTGTATGGAGAACCCGGCACCATCATTTTCTTCTTTGCGTGCATCTCTTATCGAATACTGGCTCTAATACAAACCTTTGTACAGACATATTAGTAACAGCCCTTTTTTCATTCCATTTCAAGCACTGCAATATGACCAGCGTTATGTGCTGTATCAAAACATCCAGCTCCCGCCATAAGGTGTGCACTATAGCACAGTATGTACAGTATGTCATTTGAGGTGCAGCCTAAGTGAGCCTCTGTAAACCAGAGGCCTTCATCATCACAAGGTCATCATTTCAGTTTATCTAATCAAATATTGCTGTACTTCCTGACTGCCAACCAATTGGGTCTAAGCTGCAGCTAGAGCCAACAAAGGCAGCTGGGCAGGAGAGTGTGATGGTTTTCCATCTATGGGAGTAAAAATACAAAATAAAACAGGTGTTGATTGATTTGACGGAACTTTATTGACATGTGTACAGGTCACAGTCCAGGTGGCCATGCAGGAAGGGAGACTGTGTGTGCCAATGCCAGGTGGATGGGGAGGGAAATGACCTTGGAGTACTGGTCCAGAGCCAGGCTTGGTTAGTCAGTCTCAAATAAACTGATCCAAGACCAGCCCTTAAAGGCTACTATACCCGTTATGCCTCTAAAACCTTTATTACGCAGCTATTCTTTTAAAGCTACACACTGTACGATTTCAAGTCACTCCAGTGGACATTTTGACTAATAAAATACACCCCTTGAAGAGGAGAATATATATACCATACATATTACTCCATTGTCTTTGCTTTTGTAGTTATATAGGACTTTGTAAACAAATTACTGTATGTATAGCTTTAAATCATGTATGAAAAAGTACTGTTGCTCTCATGAAATGTCGTCCGTTGATCACTATAGAAATACCATATAATTCAAGTGCTATATGCGTGTGTAACTGTACTGGAATGCATCGTGATGATCCAATGCTTGGTGGACCCACTCCTTGATGGCCAAGAAATCCAAGAGTGTGGCTTAATTGCAATATACACCTTATAGCTGTTAGTAAAGATTGAGACTATACTGAGGGGTAATCAGATGTACAGTGTGACTAGAACGGGCAGAGTGAAAAGTCCTGTGGTTGTGTTGTGCTTTTAAGTCTTGATGCTGATATATTAGGTAGGGAATGAATAACCATTACTGAAAACAGTGAACTCTTTGATAGCCGTATACCACATGGTTAAGGCCATGATAGCTGAATACATACAACAGTTTCCCCATAGTTCTATTTAAATGCAGTACCAGTCAGAAGTTTGGACACACCCACTGATTCAAGGGTTTCTCTTTACTTTTGCTATTTTCTACATTGTAGAATAATAGTGAAGACATCAAAACTATGATATAACACATATGGAATCATGTAGTAACCAAAAAAAGTGTTAAACAAATCCAAATATATTTTAGATTCTTCAAAGTAGGCACCCTTTGCCTCGATGACAGCTTTGCACACTATTGGCAATCTCTCAACCAGCTTCATGAGGTAGTCACCTGGAATGCATTTCAATTAACAGGTCTGCCTTCTGAATTGGTCCACCCACACAGACAGCATCGTGAAGAAGGCGCAGCAGCGCCTCTTCAACCTCAGGAGGCTGAAGAAGTTTGGCTTGTCACCAAAGCACTCACAAACTTCTACTGATGCACAATCGAGAGCATCCTGTCGGGCTGTATCACCGCCTGGTACGGCAACTGCTCCGCCCACAACCGTAAGGCTCTCCAGAGGGTAGTGAGGTCTGCACAATGCATCACCGGGGGCAAACTACCTGCCCTCCAGGACACCTACACCACCCGATGTCACAGGAAGGCCATAAAGATCATCAAGGACAACAGCCACCCGAGCCACTGCCTGTTCACCCCGCTTTCATCCAGAAGGCGAGGTCAGTACAGGTGCATCAAAGCTGGGACCGAGAGACTGAAAAACAGCTTCTATCTCAAGGCCATCAGACTGTTAAACAGCCACCACTAACATTGAGTGGCTGCTGCCAACACACTGACTCAACTCCAGCCACTTTAATAATGGGAATTGATGTAAAATATATCACTAGCCACTTTAAACAATGCTACTTAATATAATGTTTACATACCCTACATTATTCATCTCATATGTCTACGTATATACTGTACTCTATATCATCTACTGCATCTTTATGTAATACATGTATCACTAGCCACTTTAAACTATGCCACTTTGTTTACATACTCATCTCATATGTATATACTGTACTCGATACCATCTACTGCATCTTGCCTATGCCGTTCTGTACCATCACTCATTCATATATCTTTATGTACATATTCTTTATCCCTTTACACTTGTGTGTTTAAGGTAGTAGTTTTGGAAGTGTTAGGTTAGATTACTCGTTGGTTATTACTGCATTGTCGGAACTAGAAGCACAAGCATTTCGCTACACTCGCATTAACATCTGCTAACCATGTGTATAAGACAAATAAAATTAGATTTGATTTAAAAGTTAATTTGTGGAATTTCTTTCCTTCTTACTACATTTGAGCCAATCAGTTATGTTGTGACAAGGTAGGGGTGGTATACAGAATATAGCCCTATTTGGTAAAATACCAAGTCCATATTATGGCAAGAACAGCTCAAATAAACAAAGAGAAATGACAGTCCATCATTACTTTAAGACATGAAGGTCAGTCAATCCAGAACAGTTTCTTCAAGTGCAGTCGCAAAAACCATCAAGCGCTATGATGAAACTGGCTCTCATGAGGACCTCCTGCTGCAGAGGATACGTTTATTAGATTTACCAGCATCAGAAATTGCAGCCCAAATAAATGCATCACAGAGTTCAAGTAACAGACATCTCAACATCATCACTTCAGGGAAGACTGTGTGACTCAGGCCTTCATGGTCGAATTGCTGCAAAGAAACCACTACTAAAAGACACTAATAACAAGAAGAGACACCAGCAATGGACATTAGACCGGTGGAAAACTGTCCTTTGGTCTGATGAGTCCAAATTTGAGATTTTTGGTTCCAACCACAGTGTCTTTGTGAGACGCACATGTGTGGTTCCCACCGTGAAGTATGGAGGAGGAGATGTGATGGTGTGGGGTGCTTTGCTGGTGACACTGTCAGTGATTTGTTTAGAATTTAAGGCACACTTAACCAGCATGGCTACCACAGTATTCTGCAGCAATACGCCATCACATCTGGTTTGTGCTTAGTGAGACTATCACTTGTTATTCAACTGGACAATGACCAAAAACACCCCTCCAGGCTGTAAAAATGTTGTTTAAATGTTTTTATTTGAATTAATTATTTAACTAGGCAAGTCAGTTAAGAACAAATCCTTATTTACAATGACTGCCTACACCATCGTTGTAAAAGTTATTTGACTATGGGCTATTTGATCAAGAAGGAGAGTGATGCATCAGATGCCATGGCTTCCATAATCACCCGACCTCAACCCAATTGAGATGGTTTGGGATAGATTGGACCGCAAAGAGAAGGAAAAGCAGCCAACAAGTGCTCAGCATATGTGGGAACTCCTTCAAGAATGTTGGAAAACCGTTCCTCATGAAGCTGGTTGAGAGAATGCCAAGAGTGTGCAAAGCTGTTGTCAAGGCAAAGGGTGGCAACTTTGAAGAATCAAAAACCTACAATATATTTAGATTTGTTTAACACTTTTTTGGTTACTACATGATTCCATGTGTTATTTCATAGTTTTGATGTTTTCACTGTTATTCTACAATGTAGAAAATAGTAAAAATAAAGAAAAACCCTTGAATGAGTAGGTGTGTCCAAACTTTTGACTGGTACTAAGTGGTTATTGCCAAGAAAGCTTCTGACTGCTACAGAGTGAATCCTAGAGTGAATAAATCAGTAAAGGAAGTAATGACATCCACAGGACGTTGTATCCCGTGTTTCGTAGAAATTTCACTCTCAATTCAGTGGGATACACAAAAACAGGCATTTGAGAGTGTTAGAATGGTATGTTTCAACACAAGATACAGACTATTTCTCTGCAGAAGAAAAAAACCCACAACATGGCATTACCAAAAGGGCAGAGGACAGCGCATGTGAAAATAATATGTCGGGTGGTTGCATCCCAACACATTCCATGAGAATAATGAATTACTAACTTACAATAAAATGCTATGAAAATGGCTGACATCCAGAGGCCTGCGGAGGAGCCCATATAGAGGGAGGAATCTGACTTTTAGGTTAAGCTTTGTGTCTGAGTGTCTTATCATGCTACACTGTCTCAGTGCTGTGACCGCTGTGACCTCTGCTGCAGTCACAGAGCTCTAAGCCTTCAGTGATCACAGAGAGGGAGAGAGTGCTAGACAGAGAGCATGTGTGACAGACAGAGAGGTGGGGAAAATAAATAGGGGAAGAGGGACAGAGGTCCCAAATAATCACGCATCGTTGGGAAGGACATCACAGCAGGATTAACATGTGTGTCTGTCTCCCCTCGCTCTCCTGGCTAAACCCTTCTTAATAGTAAAGATCATTGACGATCATGGATTTGATATTATTTAGCGCTTTTCCTGATGCTCGGAGCACTTTAAACCTCATCCAACACCTATAGGCACCCACCTGGATGATACCACGGAAGCCATTTTGCACCAAAAAAAACTGTTAGCCATTTAGCTAAACAAATTGTCAAATGGGATTGAGCAATGTAAAGCAAAGAAGGTGGTTAACAAAGATTAAATGCTAGGACCTGAACCTCCCAATGGTCAGGGAGTGAGTGAAGCATGCATCAATAAATTTGACTCAACAGTACACTTTCAATTACATTGTCCAAGCTACAATCCTCAAATCAAGCATAGGGCCCTTGAGGCTCCCTTCTACCCCCACCACCTACCCACTTTGGTTTGCCCCAATGTGCTAAATAATCTGTGCCACAGGGAATGCGGCTATACCATATCTGGCTGGGAGGACAACCTCAAAGGAAAAGAGCTTTGTCGCAACAAGCTGCTACAATAAAATGCTACAGAACTTGGACTCACAAAAACGTCCAAATTTCACTTTCACATGAAATCCAAAAGGTCACACGACCACACGGCGAATAACTGCCAGTCTTCTCCACCTTGGCTCAAGCAGAAGCTGTGCTTGTGTAGATTGTGAGGTATCCATACATCTTTCAGACAACCACTGCCTGCTACAGTCACGCCGCCCAAGCTCCAGGGCCATTGTTAGCATCAGTATCTTTGTGCAGTGTGTGTGTGTGTGTGTGTGTGTGTGTGTGTGTGTGTGTGTGTGTGTGTGTGTTTGTGTCTGTGTGCGTGAACAGGTAAAAGAGTGTGAGGGTACACCACAGGTAAAGCAGCTAGCTCAACAGAAGCCCTCCCCCCTCCTTTCTCTCAAAATTATTTCACGACTCCAAGCAAAGCAGTGAAACCAATTCAATCCTGGCCAGTGTCCACCATATTCTCCCTCCCTCTCTATGTTTTCTGGTGTTGGTGGGAGGGTCCATTTCCACATCCAGGGAGTTGGCAGTCAGTGAGGTGTTAGGGAAGCGCTCCTGATAGAGGGTGGTCTTCAGGGCAGAACGAGGGTCGGGACACAGAGAATTCTCTTCTTTGACGGAAGTCATATCTCCAGAAGGTACTTGGAAGGGACTAGACCTCTCTTCTTCCCACTGCTCAGCTTTAGGAAACCGTCCAACTCTTCGTTCTTCCCCACACAGATCTAGTTTGAGAAAAGAAAGGTGTGTGTTTAGTACAGGTGCTTGTGTGTGTGTGTGTGTGTGTGTGTGTGTGTGTGTGTGTGCGCACGTGTTGTGTGCTTGTGCGTCAGCGTACCTGAGACTCTTTCACAGTCATCTGCCCTCTGTCACGGTCACCATGGAAACCACCCGTGACCTTCCACACACGCTCACCTGGGCGCACTCTCTGTACAAAGTTGGCGGGGAAGAAGCCCAGCTTGTCTTTGCTTTTCCCCTGTGAACACACGGCAGAACATAGTTAAGATAATTAATTACACTATGCTAGTATATTCTCAGGGATGTAGTGATAAAAAGGTGTGTAAACGCCGAATGCCAATAGACAAATGGCAATTCATGTAGATACAGCACTTTTTTATTGTTTGAACAAATGGTGCACGCTTGTGTGCCAACGTGTTTGCGTGTGACTGTGTGAGCTGGGCGATTGCCTTTCCATCTGGGCTCACCTTACATCCATTAGGCCAAACCAAAAGGCAAAGCACATAAAACTTTCATTACATCCTGCTCCGCTTACTGACTTACTAGCTCGGCTAAACCAAAGTTGCCCAAAGACACTGATTTAAGGTCAGTTTTGCTTTTCCCCACCTAATTGTTAAAGGTAGAATTGGGGGAAGTTAAGATGATCCTAGATCTGTGCTTATCTGCAACTTGTACCGAGATAAAGCCACTACTCTCTCTATTGTCTAAGAACACTTCATGGAGATGTACTGTATATTTGTGATGCACCGGTTGACCTCGCATGTTTAGGGTCAGGAAATATTGTGTGGATGAAGGGAGTGTGGGTGGTGGGAGGGTTGAATATAGATTAAACAATCCATTAAAAATCCATAAATGTATAATTCCCGTGCAATTCATATCTATGGGCTACATTGAGGTTTTTCTTATATTATTTTTATCTGCCGTTAGTGCGTAGCCTTTAGGGCCTAAGTGTACAACCTGGACTCAGGTGTACGTTTTGTATGTATTAATTTGTGGATGTCTATCATTTATTTCGTATGATATGTTACGAATTGCAATTCGTACAATAAGTTACGAATTCCAATTTGTTGTGGCTAATGTTAGCTAGGTGGCTAACACTAATGTTAGCTAGGTGGCTAATGTTAGCTAGGCAAGGGGTTAGGGTTAGGGGTTAAGGTTAGGGTTAAATTTAGAAGTTAGGTTAAAGGGTTAAGATTCGGTTTAGGGTAAGGGTAAGGGTTAGCTAATATGCTAAGTAGTTGCAAAGTAGCTAAAAAGTAGTATGTATTTGCAAAGTTGCTAATTAGCTATAATGCTAAAGTTGTCCAAGATAGACGTTTGTGATATGTAACCGACAAACAGCCCTACTTTCATTTTAGCCTTAAGTAACCTTCTGTCTTACCAAATGTAACATATCATACTAATTTGAGTGTCCCGGATACACATTTACTATGTTACGTCTAGTCTATGAGACCAGGCTGAACTGTAGCACACCAAATACATGCCAATTGCCAAACGCTTTTGGGAACTTGAGCAGAAAAAGTTAATGACGATCCACAGAGGCAAAAAGGACAATGCCGGAGTTTAATTCAAGAAGAGAAAAGCTGCAAAATGGGAAGTTACAATTAAATAGAAGGGAGGGCCAGAACAGTAGTCAAATGTTTGGGAAAGATTTTGTAAAGTGGTAAAAGAGGATGTTAGCAGTGTCGGCTATGTTATGTGTGATGATTGCGAGGCGCTATACAAATTCGACAGTCACAAGACGGGGCCTTAAAAATGGCACGTCAAGGGAACTGTACAGTTTAGATGGGTTAAATGGAAAAGTAGCCTAACTGAAATCTGGACACTGACTGTTGGTCTATAACCTCTCACATAACCTAATATAATTTGAACTCCTGCAGAATAAAGCATTTCCTGGAGTAAAAATTATACACCAAATGTACATTTTTACTCAGGAACAGGAGTGGAGAAATATGGATTTCTTTCTTTCAGCATCTTGAGAGAATGAATGCATGGTTAAGGAGTGTCTGTAAAGGTGGGGGTGCTATCTTGGTCACCATCATAAAAAATGATCGTATTCCAACCACATAGAATATATGCATCCAAGCCGAACTGAAATCTTATGAAAAACATGTTGGGTTATTATTTTTTTTAAAACATGGACATTTCTTACAACCGGTCAAACTGATGTGATTTGAAAATGTTGCATGAAAAATCTTCCCTTTTTTTTGTTGTTATCGTTTTCTCCCCGGTACATTAAATGTCTTTGCTGCACGAACGAAGCAGAGATGAAAGAGGGAAATGAAAACAAACTTTACCCAATGTCAACTAGATTGAAACATTCATTCTATCGATTTATGAACAAGCGTTTATTTAGTCTTATACAAAAGGTGCTATCTAGAACCAGCGCATTTTCTATATTTGTGGGTTAGAGTCGGGTGCAAGCCTCAGATTGTCACGTTATTACATACTGTATAATCAGGCGGTTGCAGATCGGTTATTAGCAAGTGCGGGCAGGTGCGGGTGAAGAAATAGCTGACCCGTGCATCACTACTGCATAAAGTATAGTAGATCCTGTTTGAATACTTGAATGCTTTCATGTCTTTTCTGATATTGACTTGACTGGAAGGGTGAAAGCTATGTAATGGAGCCCTTAGATATACAGTTGAAGTCGGAAGTTTACATACACTTAGGTTGTAGTAATTAAAACTCGTTTTTCAACCACTCCACAAATTTCTTGTTAACAAACTATAATTTTGGCAAGTCGGTTAGGACATCTACTTTGTGCATGACACAAGTAATTCTTCCAACAATTGTTTTCACTTATCAAAATTCCAGTGGGTCAGAAGGTGACTGTGCCTTTAAACAGCTTGGAAAATTCCAGAAAATGATGTCATAGCTTTAGAAGCTTCTGATAGGATAATTGACATCATTTGAGTCAATTGGAGGTATACCTGTGGATGTATTTCAAGGCCTACCTTCAAACTCAGTGCCTCTTTGCTTGACATGGGAAAATCAAAAGAAATTAGCCAAGACCTCAGAAAATAAATTGTAGACCTCCACATGTCTGGTTCATCCTTGGGAGCAATTTCCAAATGCCTGAAGATACCACGTTCATCTGTACAAACAATAGTACGCAAGTATAAACACCATGGGACCACGTAGCCATCATACCGCTCAGGAAGGAGACGCGGTCTGTCTCCTAGAGATAAACGTACTTTTGTGCGAAAAGTGCAAATCAATCCCAGAACAACAGCAAAAGACCTTGTGAAGATGCTGGAGGAAACAGGTTCAAAAGTATCTATATCCACAGTAAAATGAGTCCTATATCGACATAACCTGAAAGCCGCTCAGCAAGGAAGAAGCCACTGCTCCAAAACCGCCATAAAAAGCCAGACTACGGTTTGCAACTGCACATGGGGACAAAGATCATACTTTTTGGAGAAATGTTTTCTGGTCTGATGAAAACAAAATAGAACTGTTTGGCCATAATGACGATCGTTATGTTTGGAGGAAAAAGGGGGAGGCTTGCAAGCTGAAGAACACCATCCCAAACGTGAGGAGCACGGGGATGGCAGCATCATGTTGTGAGGGTTCTTTGCTGCAGGAGGGACTGGTGCACTCCACTAAATAGATGGCATCATGAGGGAAAAAAAATATGTGGATATATTGAAGCAACATCTCAAGACATCAGTCAGGATGTTAAAGCTTGGTCGCAAATGGGTCTTCCAAATGGACAATGACCCCCAGCATACTTCCAAAGTTGGGGCAAAATGGCTTAAGGGCAACAAAGTCAAGGAATTGGAGTGGCCATCACAAAGCCCTGACCTCAATCCTATAGAAAATTTGTGGGCAGAACTGAAAAAGCGTGTGCAAGCAAGGAGGCCTACAAACCAGACTCAGTTACACCAGCTCTATCAGAAGGAATGGGCCAAAATTCACCTAACTTATTGTGGGAAGTTTGTGGAAGGCTACCCGAAACATTTGACCCAAGTTAAACAATTTAAAGGCAATGCTACCAAATACTAATTGAGTGTATGTAAACTTCTGACCCACTGGGAATGTGAAAAAAGAAATAAAAGCTGATATAAATCATTCTCTCTACTATTATCCTCTCTACGATACATTTCATATTTTTAAAATAAAGTGGTGATCCTAACTGACCTAAGACAGGGAATTTTTTACTAGGATTAAATGTCAGGAATTGTGGAAAAACTGAGTTTAAATGTGTTGGTGTATGTAAACTTCCGACTTCAACTGTACCTATCCAAATGTGTTGCATTTTTCTAAAGGAAGCAAGGAAGAACGGAAGGAAGGAAGGAAGGAAGGAAGGAAGGAAGGAAGGAAGGAAGGAAGGAAGGAAGGAAGGACGGAATGAATGAAGACCGGAAGGAAGGAAGGAAGGAAGGAAGGAAGGAAGGAAGGAAGGAAGGAAGGAAGGAAGGAAGGAAGGAAGGAAGGAAGGAAGGAAGGAAGAACGGAAGGATAGAAAAAGTATTCTAACAAAACAAAAACATTTATTTTTCACCCACCTTCCACCAGTCCTCATTGGAGTCATCAGTTACTTGCACTCGATCGCCAGGTCTGAGAGGGAAACAACAGGTACTGATTAAACACACAAACGCACACACACACACACATATACACACACATTCCCGGCTGCCTGTCCTTCTCAGTCTGTGGCTCCAACAGCGTTGCCAGTTACGTCTCAGACCCCCAGTGAGAAGGCAGATGGTCTGAGAGATGTGTTGGCACTGCACACCTGTCCCTCCTCTTTCTCTCACCTGCCCACTGCGACAATACCCCCTCCCCATACACACATACATTTCTCCCTCCATCCATTCTTCATCACTGCCCATTTCTTTACCTCTAACTTGTAACCTTTCATGTGGTAATGCGAAGTCTGACTTTCTGTCTGAAGATGACCGAACACGTGTGCAGGCACACATGCACACGCACGAGCACACGCACACACACACACACACACACACACACACACACACACACACACACACACACACACACACACACACACACACACACACGCACACACGCACACAAAAGTACTATGTATTTAACTCACTGTAATTCCAGATCATTCTTCTCCTGAGGGATGAACTTGTACAGAGCCACATAGGTGTGTACAGAGTGGACGTCGATGCGCTTTGGAGTCTGGACACACACGTACACACCAAATGAGTCTAATACACACCGTTTGTATTTCATTTGATCACTTTGGTACTGTTTTCATAAGTATGTGTGTGGTGAATTTTCAAAACTCCTACTACAGATTTCCAAACTGGTAACACTTGTAATGCAGCCGGTCTTGCATTCAAAAACCTTTCATTGTGCATTAATTTTGCTTGTGGACATCTTTCACCATTGATCCAAAATATACATTTACTGTGAAATATAATGAGTAGATTGGTTCACCAAAACATAAAATAATGATATCTTCTCAATTTAGTTATTTTAACAACCAGTTAATCCAATAGCAAAAAATGCAATATGCATGTTTAAAAATTGCCCATTGAACGTAGTATGCTTCAGTACTGTAAATGACAGTACATTACACTGTTTTCACATTAGGCAATACACTTGCACTACACATTCAAATTTACTGAACATAACATTTCTGTCATTTCTGTGTGACCAAAGGTGGGATCATTGTCGACATCGTTCACAACGTGATCAAATGAAAGTAATTAAAGAGACAATGTTTAGCAGGCACTAGTTTGAGTCCAGCCTGTCTTGAGCATTTGGCCATAGGTTCTCATCAAAATCGCAGTAAATATCCTCATTGTTCATGCGCCTGGGGAAATCCAAGCCTGACATACTTCAGGTCTGGTTTGATGTCATTGCATGCCTCATCCATGGCCTGAAGGAGGGGGGGGGGGGGGGTACACTCATTGGGATGGCAATCAATCGTAAATAGCATATATTACACTATTATGGTACTGTATTGGCCTATGCAATTTTAGTAAAACAGGGGTGAACAAAAAGTCACATAGAGGTTGATAGCAGAGTTTGAAAGAGGGATAGACAGAGGGAGGGTTTAAATGTAGAGGTGAAGTGGGATTCAAGGTTGAAAGGAAAGAGGAGACACTTGAGAAAGAGATATGCTGACTACGCACCTTCAGACTGACCCTGTCCTCTGAATCAGCCTCACTTTCAGGAGGATTGAGAGCTAGAGGGAGAGAGAGCAAGAGAGAGGGGGAGATAGAACGAGAGAGAGAGAGAAAGAGAGAAAGAAGATAGATCGAGAGCAGGGAAAAGAGAGAGAGGAGAGAGAGAAAGAGAGTGGGAGCAGAAAGAGAGAGGGAGGGAGAGTGAAAGAGAGAGAGGGAGCATACAGATTGAAAGAGAGTAGAGATACAGAAAGAGAGAAAGAGAGAGAAAGAGGGAGGGGGTCTTGTCACTTTGCAGTATAGCACAAAGACAAGGTCAGTTAGTTAAAGCATACACGGTACTTTATATCATCGGATTTATTGAAGATGGAAAAACACTGGTGAATTCACTACACACACGCACGCATACACAAACACGCACACACATACACACAGGCATATTCTCACACACACGCACACACGCATGAACAGACAGACAGACAGACAGACAGACAGACAGACAGACAGACAGACAGACAGACAGACAGACAGACAGACAGACAGACCACCTAGTTTTGTCAATGGAAGGCCTTCTCTGTGTAATGGATGGGTATAATGATATTCTATAATGAAAGAGATTATTTCAGGAGAGGAGGACAATGGTTGACAGTCCAGGCTTGACTTTTTGCAAGTTCAACCAACTAGTCACGTTGATGCAACGTTACATATATAACATTACATTAATTACATTTAAATGACATGACATTGATAAAGGAGTTTGAAATAATGAGGAAATAGGTTGACTCAACCATTTAAAGCCCAGAGTGTTGGGGGTTTGGAGTGAGGGTGCTTTAGAGTGAAAGGATAGGGAGGGGCAATGTTTCCTCTAAGCAACGCGAGTGCACAGGCGCTGCTTCCCAGGGACTGCCGCGCACGGAAGAAATATCAAGTCGCGCAGAGAAGCACGAAGTGCTAGTTTCCCCCGTGAGTTAACATTAGCAATGTTTGCCTTTACTATGGGAATTGTAATAGAATCAACGCAATATTAACTACTTTCCATTTTAACATACCAAAACAAAACAAATGATGCATGTATTAGTATGCAAAACTAACTATGCAAAATATTTTGCTGTAGGCAGAACACATCGTAATAGGATTCTATTGCCCGTACTCTAAACAGACTGGTGCGCCATAACCAATCAGAGCTGCAGTAGGCCTATATGCAAATGAACCCTTGCCATATATGGATTTGTGCAATTCCCTCTGAACTGGACTGTTTTACACAATGGGTGGTTGTAATTATTATGCGCTTCTTTAGAGATTAATGCGAGAGCAGCATTTAGCCACGTGTGCACATTTGTTCATATTCTTTGCTAGTTTGTGCGTTATTAGCCCAGTAATAGCTAACTTGTAGTTAGCAATGTGGGAGTGATTGCTTCCTACAAGAGTACAAAACGTGTATTTCTAGACCTTTTTGAAAAGCGAGTCATACTAAGTAGCCAATAGGCAGAGGGTAGCATAATTTGTCTGATTCTCTGTAATAATGGTATGGGAATAATAATACATTTTATTTTGTAAAGTGGTTTCTTGCATCAAACAACAAAATAAGTGTTCAGTCACCTCCTCGTCTGAAAGGACAAGTGGATAAACAGGTTAATGTCAAGCCCAGCATGTCTTTTTCAAAAGACTCATGGCCTGCATCAAACACCACACATTGGCTGTTACTGTAGGCTGAATGATAGAAACCCTATTTCCATATTAAAATGTTATGGGATGCCTTTTCTCCATTGTTTTTCATGTTAGGCCACTCTGGTAGGCCTACATTATGATCAAATAGCCACAGTCGTCTACTTAGCCACTGTTAAAACTGTAAATGAAAGCAGGTACAGCCTCAGTGTTCACAGAAAACGGGCGCCGGAAGTTGCACGGATATTTCACAAGGTTCGAGTTTGCACTCAGCAGACCTGAAATTTGCTCAGTGCTGAAAAATCTTAGAGGAAACATTGGGGAGGGGTTGGGAATAATAGCAAAGATGGTGGATAAATAAAGATAGTTCACTCTGGCCGTTAACCATTGAAAAAAATTGTAATTTCTAATCTACTTAACGGGGTGGCTCTCCCATAGATACCAATGATGGGTCTGGTCCGCTTAGTTCATTGAATGTATATGAACCAGAAAAAAAAACTGAGAGTGGGATGTCTCACTTCCTCTTCCATCTCTGATAATAGGTTAGAAGTGAGAGGTTTAGAGGTGAGAGGTTGGGGTGAGATGTCAGGTAATAGGTTAGGGGTGAGTAAATTGTGGGGAATTTGATCCAACTCACTCTCAGTCTCTGGGACAATCTCCTCTTCAACGATTGGTTGCGTTTCCAGTCCCTCCCCTACTCTCTCCACCTGAAGAAGACAAGAACAAGGTGCCAAGTCAGAGAGGGAAGAAGACAGCGTGCAAAAGGAAAGAAGCTGGGAAAATACTGATCAGTTTTAACTGTTATTGTTAGCATTTGTATATCAAAACACATAGCTTTTTTAAGTATAGTGAGAAATATTAAAATGGACGATTTGTATCTATGAACTCAAGTGCATGTAAGCAGTGTACCTTATGAATCGGGGACTCAGTGATGCTTCCGAAGCTAGAGCGACTCATCTGTGCCAGCGACGTTCCATAACGCAGAGCCTCATACACAGGGTCAACTCCCCCTTTATCAGACTCTAGAAACACACACACACACACACACACACACACACACACACACACACACACACACACACACACACACACACACACACACACACACACACACACACACACAGAGAGAACAAAACAATGTGTCAGACTAAAGACCAGATCTTGGAATGAACTAAAGGTCTATATGTAGCATCAACACTGATCCCTCAATCAACATGCAGGCGCACACACACACATACACACTCACTCACCTTGCGATGGTGGAGCTTCCTTGACCACCCCTAACATATCGTTAGTCAAGAGAGGGGAGCTGAAGTTCCGTTTAAAGGCCCCCGTCTAGCAGGCGAGAAGGAGAGAAGGAGAGTGGGATGAGAAGAGACAGAGAGGCGATGAATAAGTGTCCCTATTTATTCATTTTGTTGAACCTTTATTTAACAAGGCAATTCAGTTAAGAACAATTTCTTTCCCTATCAGCTGAATGTTATTTAAGCAGCGAAAGGCAGACAAACACAAGTGTCAGAATCTTTCCCACCGTAAACGGATAGTCTTGTGGTTTACAAAGGAAGCTGAAAGTGTATGCGTGCGTGTGTGTGTGCGTGTGTGAATGTTCGTGCGTGCTTGCATACGTGTATGCAGAGCGGATGCTGACTGTGTATGATATTCCCTCTGCAGTCTGTGGCCCGGGGGTCACTGTAAATTGAACAAGGAGACAGGTGAAACTCGATTCTTAGCCTTCTGCATTTCCAGTGAACTGTACCTGCACTCTCTTATCATGTCTATCTGTACAGCATTGTTCACATCTCACACCCAATGTCAGCTAGACAAGCACAACAAAGCCTCGGCATTGTCGTTTGACAGAAAACCAACATTCGCCACAGTAATTCCCAAGCTGTTGGGCTTAAAATAGTCCACGGACGCGCAAGGCAATGAATCACGGATTCTGATTTAGAAATAGAACCGGAATAGAACTCAAAGGTCGATCTGAGTCATTGAACGCTTTGTGTTTGACAGAGGGAGCAGTGTTGTGTCGTTGTTTTCCCCTGTACGATCCCGCCCCAGGTGCAGCATAGCTCTACTTTCATCTTTGCGGGGCATCATGGTGTAAAATATATCCATATATCAACAGCTGTCATCAGTGGCTGGATGAGAGCTTATACAGAAAGGGGAAGATAAGGTGTCAGGACCACGCTAATGTGATAAGTCACTTTACCCAAGACCCGAAAGACTTGTGTTAGCTTCCGAGGTAATGCCTTCGCTTCAGTTCAGTGGGCTAACACAGTCTTGTGATGAGAACCGATAACCGAAAGCATAACATAGGACCGGGCAGTGTCATCGACAAAATATTGTCAACCATACTCATAAAAGGTGAACCATGAACCGTCACGAGCAACCTCCCCCAAGGCAGGGAGACTCGCATTGGCTCCAAGAGCTAATGCCTTTGTTAAGTTTGGCGCGCCGACGCGGTCTTGTGGCGATAACTGGTCGATCATTCTCGCTTCTTCCAAATATAACTTTTTGGAAACATAAATCACAAGTTATTATATGAGCAGAGTATCCTCTCTGCATTTGATTAGATTAGTCTCATTATAACGGATATGTTATAACGGATGCGCCACCGTGAGATTTTGATAAATGAGACGAGAGGTTCCTATTGGCTGTCAAGATGGCCCCAAGGTGCTCAGCAGGGCATGTGGGGAATTGGAGGGGTGACTTTCTACTTTCTCTGGAGTGATCTAAAGTCAATTTAACGCTTATTGCTTCTCTTATTGCTTATCTTGGGGCCCTCCTCGTCCCCGTCCAAATTACAGCTTCACCTCTGATAGGGTAAAACGATGATGAGAAAGAGAGCGAGAGAGAGAGAAAGAAAGAGAGCGAGAAAACAAGCGAACGAGTCGAGAGAGAGAATGAGAAAGAACTAGAGAGAATAGATAACTAAACTAGTTGTGTTTACAAAACTCTTGCTCGTTAATCTTGGCCGACAACCTTTATTTTTGTATTATTTGGGGATGAAGCTGAGAGGGGTGGAATTACGAACCAAACTTACCTAATCATCCCTTCTCCCCACCCCAATCGTGCCTTTATTATAATTATCGGTCTGGGCTGGGGATTGGGCTAGATTACTAATGCACCTTTGATGATATTCCCACTGGCTGGATTCAATGTGGCTCCAAGATGTCCAACTGATTAAGATTTTTTGGACAAACACACAATTGCCCCTCTTTTGACCTCAAACGAGACTGGTGCCCAATCCTGTATTGACACCATCACTCCTAACTCCTAGCCCCCACCTCCTATCTCCTAGGCATTGTGTCGATCAGAGAGGATAGGTGTAAGCAATATGGTGGACATTTTAATCTAGCCTATCTGAAGGCTAGGTGAATTACCAGTCTCACCATATATTTTAAATCATCACCTTGCTTTTCATAATGCTTGGTCCTTGTATTATTTTAAATACATTGTAATTGACTCTACAACAGAAGAACGCTGACAACGTCACTAAATTAAATGAATTAAAAGTTGAAAAATGAATTCAAATTCAAATCCCACTCCACAGGGGCCATATTTAATTTGCATACAAAGTGACACCAAAATTCATTACATACTGATCAGGGGTGGTTGGGGGGCAACACAAGTCTAAACTTATGTATAAGCTACTGTAGCATGTTGCTGCCGTCTCTCCTCCATTATGACTATGCAGCGGACACAACAAGTTTTGCTGCTGGCGGCCATGTCGCGTCCCGCGGGAACTGCGAGCGCCTCAAACACACCGCATTTCACACTGAATTAGTACCAGCGCCTGGTGCAGGGAGATGTTGATTTTTCCGACTGACTTGAGAAAATCGGATCCATGCGAGAAGAGGGTGAGTGGGGGGTGGGGGGGTGGGGGGTGGGTGACTGGGGGATGGATGGGGGGGGGGGGTGACTGGGGGATGGATGGGAGGGGGGGAACAGCGCTATCTGCCTCAGCCCTCGCCTCGGCTTTTGTTCCACATATAGAAATTGAGAGTCATTGCGGATCATTTTATTATGGCTCTCACTCATCCTCTTCTTCTCTTTTTTCTTCAGCTGTTTCTCTTTGTCAGGTTGTCAATTATCTTTCTATTTCTATCCCCTCTTTTCCTTTTTTTTATAGCTCCTTTAGTGGAAAAACTTTCATCCTCTTCTAACACGATTGGGACTTTGAGACTACATTCAGCCCCTCGCAAGCCCCCCCCCCCCCCCCCCAATAAAATACTAATATTTAGACCGTAATTGTTGAGGATCGGAAAGCAGTAGATATCCAACTCTAGAACAGTCCACTACTTAGGTTGTGATGGTTGAGTACAAGACAGCTGTGGGGAAATCTGAATATAGGGCAGTTGACTCACCTTTCCTGTGCAGGGCTGTTGGGACAGCTCAGAGGAGCACCAGAGGTGGGCGCCCAGCTTACAGGCTTTACAGCGCAGACCCTGCTTGGAGTTCCCTGCACAGATGGGAAGCCAGGTTGCTACAGTACTGTACTTTCCTTTACTATACTATACTGTACATACCACACACGACAGTAGCCTCAGCTCACACACTACAATCCATTCATCAATCAATCAACTAGGACTAGGTTATAAAATGTCAAAGTGAGACCCTTTTGATGAGAGATGTTATAGGCAACGTTTGTATGGACAGTGTGATTATCAGCCACATCTACTTCGAACTCATCCTCAATCAAAATCATAACTTGCCATTTGGCCACAAGAGCTAAAATTTTCGTGGAAACATTGCACTGATCACATGGGATTGCTAGATTGTGTTGGATGTGCATACGGTCTCTCAGTAGTCAGAATAGAATAGCTTTTATGCATTAAGGGAGTACTGGACCTGAATCGACCTACCCTGGATCACGTGTTTGCATTGCTGGCAGCAGGTGGGCCGACGGAAGACGTGCTCCTGAAAACAGTGGGTCTTCACTAGCCGGCCCTGGAGCTGGGCTTTGGAGGTCAGGGAGAGGGAGGGACTGAGGGAGGGCGAGCGGGACGAAAGCGAGGGGTTGGGGCTGAGCGAAGGGGAGAGGGAGGGCGAGCGCTCGCAGGTCAGGGGCGTCTCCCCAAAGGGTGGTGGCGAGGAGGTCAGCGGAGGCTCGTGGATGATCCCAGAGGGCAGGCGGACTTCCCCGTTGCTGGGGCGCTGGAAGAAGTTGTCCACGCTCTTGCTGCGCATCACTGACTTGAAGGACAAGGAGCGCTTTAGTCGCTGCAGCTGTGGAAAGAGAGGGGTGGAGACATTAGGTCAGCATGGATAGACAAGGGCTGGGGAATGACAAAATCACCGACACTGATCGTTCAGAATAGCAGGGTGCACTCATTAAGGGCTGAATCGTAACTTGAGATCCATGTATGCACCTAGCAACTCCAGAATTCAAACACAATTTGACAAAGCACTATAACTTCGTTGTCTCCATGTGATGATAACGAAGGTGGTTCGGTGAACCCCTCTCGGGTAATGAGTAACCTTGCCACAGACCTGAAGAATTGTGTTAACTTCCCAAGCTAATGCATATGAGTTTATAGCGCAGCAGGCTAACGTAGTCTTGTGGCACGAGACCTGGGTTTGACCGCAGCCACTCACATCTACACAAGATCCCTGGTCATGACCTGTGTTCAACCCACTGGATCAAAGATATTCATTCCATCCATCCATTCATTTATTTATTCCTTCATTCAGTGACAATGAAAACAAAACGACCACAGAATTTGCTAACTGACTCTTAAAAAAAAATTAAAATAAATCTAAACGTTATCATTTTAGCAGCAGCTAGCAACAGCTCTTCTGACTTGAATAAGGTGACAGGAGTGAGACAGAGGGAAGCGAGACAGAGACCCTGCAGTACCCTCTGACTGCCCTTGTCCTACAACACCACACTTGCCTTGTTTGGATCAGAATTATAGCAGATCCAGGGAACTCAAGTCAATACCCCTTAAAATTCAGATTTGATTAGTTTATTGACCAGTCTGCTCCTCCGTACTGTGATGTATTGATGCACAACAAGGAACAAACACTGGGTTGATATTTCACTCCTCCGGCCGCCTCACTTTCAGTGGACTTGCCCAGGCATCTTGGCCGCAATATTACGATTCTGCTAATGGCATAAGATTATGGGGTGTGGAAGGCAATGAGGTCCTATGGTATAATAATAAGCCACAGATTCCTACATCAATAGAATGGCCTACGGAATGAGAGAGCACACGTGCAGGCACACACACACACACACGTTTGTTTTACTACCATTGTGCGAACCAAACTATTGACTCCCATTCAAACTCCTGTATTCCCTAACCCCTAATCCTAAATTTAACCCTGAGCCCTTAATTTAACCCTAACCTTAATCCTAACTTTAACCACAAACCCCTGACCCTAACTTCTAACCCATGGTACTCCCACCCTGTTCCTGGAGAGCTACCTTCCTGTAGGTTTTCCCTCCAAACTCAATTGTAACTAGCCTGATTCAGTTTATCAACCAGCTAATTATTAGAAGCGGGTGTGCTCGATTAGAGTTGGAGCGAAAACCTACAGGACGGTAGAGCTCCAGGAGCAGGGTTGGAGAACCCTGTCCTAACCATAACCCTGACCTTAAACCTAATTGTAACGCTAACCCTAAACCTAACCCCTAAGCCTAAAATAACCTTTTCCTTGTGGGTGCCGACGAAATGTCTCAAATTTTCCTTGTTTTTATATTTTTTATATACACTGCTCAAAAAAATAAAGGGAACACTTAAACAACACAATGTAACTCCAAGTCAATCACACTTCTGTGAAATCAAACTGTCCACTTAGGAAGCAACACTGATTGACAATAAATTCCACATGCTGTTGTGCAAATGGAATAGACAACAGGTGGAAATTATAGGCAATTAGCAAGACACCCCAATAAAGGAGTGGTTCTGCAGGTGGTAACCACAGACCACTTCTCAGTTCCTATGCTTCCTGGCTGATGTTTTGGTCACTTTTGAATGCGGTGCTTTCACTCTAGTGGTAGCATGAGAAGGAGTCTACAACCCACACAAGTGGCTCAGATAGTGCAGCTCATCCAGGATGGCGTTGTAGGGAGGTCATACAGGCACGTGGAGGCCACACACACTACTGAGCCTCATTTTGACTTGTTTTAAGGACATTACATCAAAGTTGGATCAGCCTGTAGTGTGGTTTTCCACTTTAATTTTGAGTGTGACTCCAAATCCAGACCTCCATGGGTTGATAGGTTTGATTTCCATTGATAATTTTTGTGATTTTTGTTGTCAGCACATTCAAGTATGTAAAGAAAAAAGTATTTAATTCATTCAGATCTAGGATGTGTTATTTTAGTGTTCCCTTTATTTTTTTGAGCAGTGTATATAGTAAAACCAAAAACACATTGAGGTGAAACTGTCGGGCATACCGCTATTCGCTGCCTATCTGACTGGTATGGCCGTTTTTTACGATTTCTTTTCCCGTGGCGCAGTATAGTTGTGTGTTATGTCTACGCCTTACAGCTCGTGTCTGTGGTGTATAGCTTGTTTGTTATATGCTCTTCGGTTTCTTTTGTCTGCAGGTTACAGCTTGTTTTGTTTCTGTTTGCACCTGCACTGCAGTAGCCTAAAGATAAAAAAAATATATATGACACAACTGTGTGTATATATCATTATCAAGGCCTTGTATAAGTTGGTGTGTGCGCATGCGTGCATGCATGTATTCGCGTCACCCTATGTGTGCATCACTGAGTGTTTGTAGCCTTCACATCGTTTCCCTCTGCACCTGCGGAAGCTTCTTGGAGCCTGCGCTCTCTCGGAGAAACGGTCATCAATAACGTTGAGTGGGTTCCTCTTTTCCTCCCTTAAGCCATGGCTCCACTGGCACCAATTATCTTGAGTGATGAAAAGAGCGCTCTCTCTGTTGACCCATTAGCGAGCACCTCTTGCACGTGCTTTTCTACCCCGAGCTGCATCCCAGGCTCATTTTTAATGGGCTTTTATAGGGTTGACTGGTGGTTTATTCAAAATAGTCTAGTTGATTTTTGTCTCGTTCCACCACACTGTTTACGCATTTGACCATGTTTTTGTATTTAATGTATTTCATAATATAAACATTTGAGTAAATGTATAAAAAAAAGTATATTGGAAGCAGGTGCTTCCACACAGGTGAGGTTCCTGAGTTAATTAAGAAAATATTTAAGGCCATTAGTTTGGCTACGATGGCTATGTCCACATAGGATGACCATGCCCGCATCCACAGGGCACGATTAGTCCCCGAAATGGTTTGATGAGCTTGAAAACGATGTATTTCAAAGCTGGAGAGTAAACCCTGTAAGTTTCATCAAATTCTGTAGCGCATCAAATTCATTTCCTGACTTGCGACATAGAATTATGTTCTGTCATCTACTTTACACAAAGAACCAGCAATTTCAGCCTATTTACAGTGCATTCGCAAAGTATTCAGACCCCTTGACTTTATCCACATTTTGTGACGATACAGCCTTATTCTAAAATGTATTAAATAACATTTTCCTCAATCTAAACACAATACCCGGTAATGCCAATGCAAAAATAGGTTTTTAGATTTTTTTGCAAATCTATAAAAATAAAAATAAATCCCTTATTTACATAAGTATACCTACTCTTTGCTATGGGACTCGAAATGGAGATCAGTGTTGGACTAGTTCAAACCCCCGAGCTGACAAGGTACAAATCTGTCGTTCTGCCCCTGAACAAGGCAGTTAACCCACTGTTCCTAGGTCGTCATTGAAAATAAGAATTTGTTCTTAACTGACTTGCCTAGGTAAAAAAAAAAAAAAAAAAAATCTGGAGTTGTTTCTACAACTTGATTGGAGTCCACGTGGTAAATTCAATTGATTGGACATGATTTGGAAAGGCACACACCTGTCTATATAAGCTCCCACAGTTGACAGTGCATGGCAGAACAGGACAACCATCTCTGTAGCACTCCACCAATCCGGCCTTTATGGTAGAGTGGCCAGACGGAAGCCATTCCTCAGCCCGTTTGTGGAGTGCTCGGAGACCATGAGAAACAAGATTCTCTAGACTGATGAAACCAAGATTGAACTCTCGTCTGGAGGAAACCTGGCACCATCCCCACGGTGAAGCATGGTGGGGATGTTTTTCAGCGGCAGGGACTGGAAGACTAGTCAGGATTGAGGGAAAGATGAACGGAGCAAAGTACAGAACGATCCTTGATGAAAACCTGCTCCAGAGCCCTCAGGACCTCAGACTGAGTTGAAGGTTCACCTTCCAACAGGACAACAACCCTAAGCACATAGCCAAGACAACACAGGAGTGGCTTCGAGACAAGTCTCTGAATGTCCTTGAGTGGCCCAGCCAGAGCCCGGACTTGAACCAGATCTCTGGAGAGACCTGAAAATAGCTGTGCAGCGACGCTCCCCACCTGACAGAGCTTCAGAGGATCTGCAGAGAAGAGAGAAACACCCCAAATACAGGTGTGCCAAGCTTGTAGTGTCATACCCAAGAAGACTCGAGGCTGTAATCGCTGCCAAAGGTGCTTTAACAAAGTACTGAGTAAAGGGTCTGAATACTTATGTAAAAGTTATATTTCAGTTCCAATTTTATTTTCCTTCTAAAAACCTGTTTTTGCTTTGTCATTATGGGGTATTGTGTGTAGATTGATGAGTGGGAAAAAACTATTTAATCCAATTTAGAATAAGGCTGTAACATAACAAAATGTGGAAAATGTGAAGGGGTCTGAATACTTTCCGACGTTTAATGGCATGAGTCTTGTCCTGGAGGCAGAACTGAGTAGTTTCCCCTTAGGCCAGCTGCAAAGTCAAAATTGTCTATTATGGAAAAATGTATGGAAACAAAGATTAATTTAAGCTTAGAGTTAGGCATTAGGGTTATCAGTGTCGTTAGGGTTAGGTTTTGGTTTAAAATCTGTTTTTATTACTTTGTGGCTGACCACTCTGCAGAGCTGCCTCCAGAACAAGATTTGTGCGCTAATGTGACTAGAATTATGTTAACAGTTAGCTATTACAGTGAAAAAGTTTAAAAAATACCATGATATTGTTTGAGGAGAGTGCACAACAACAAAACCCTTTTATCACGGCAACTGGTTGGATACATCCACATCGGAAGGTAAATAATGTTCTTATTCAGTAATCTTGCTCTGATTCGTCACATCTTCTCCTGCTCGCCAGAATACTAACCACCGGTCCTGATTCACACCTGGACTTCAATACATTCATCATTTTCTCCCATCTATATGTCACTCTCTTACGTTTTCTCACCAGTTGGTATTATTCTTGTGTACCGGCGTATAGCCACATGGAATTGTCTCGTTTCTGGTTTTGTTGTTTTATTAAAACGTTGCACCTTCACCTGCTTCCCGACTCACAGCTCTGTTATTACCGAATACCAACTCAAACTATGGAAGCAGCAGGAAAGTCGGAAATCTCAGATGGTCGATGAACAAGGGTGTCTTCTACGTCAATACCATGACCAGCTGGCTCAACTGGGGACTTCCATGAAAGAGATTCTCCGCAGTCTGCAGCGTCTCAAACACCCCCGAGAGACGTTGCAGCCAAGCATTTGAGGATACTCTAGAGCCAGTCTACCCAGCGAGCCAGCGAAACAGCCTCACTTCCGGGTATCGGCCTCAGTCCAATGGGCAGGTGAAGAGGATGAACCAGGAGCTGGGGAGGTTCCTGAGGAGTCCCTGTCAAGACCAGCAGCGTGACTGGGCACGATTCCTTTCCTGGGCAGAGTACGCTCAGAACTCCCTACGTCACTCCTCCACTGGGTTGACCTCGTTCCAGTGTGTTTTGGGTTTTCAGCTGGCCCTGGCCCCGTGGACCCCAGTCCAGACCACGGCTCCTGCGGTAGATGAGTGGTTCCGGTATGCGAAGGGGGTGTGAAGTGACGTGCATGTGAGACTCCAGCGCACTGTCCATCGTCAGAAGCAACAGGCAGGCCGCAACCACAGTGAGACTCCTGTGTTCCATCCTGGGGACCGCGTCTGGCTCTTTACCCGGAAACTCCCACTCCGCCTGCCCTTTAACAAACTGAGCCCCCGATTTGTGGGGCCGTTCAAGGTTCTCCGGAGAGTCAACGAGGTGACGTACGGGTTACAACTACCCAGTCACTATCGCATATCACCCTCTTTTCATGTCTCCCTTCTCAGGCTGGTGGTTCCTGGTCCCCTAGCTGATACTGTCCCCAACGACAAACCTCCACGCCCTGGACATTGAGGGGGGTCCAGCGTATGCTGTCAGATCTCTACTCGACTCTCAACGTTATGGGGGTCAGCTTCAGTATCTGGTGGACTTGTTCCGGTGGACATTCTGGACCCCAACATCATCTGTGACTTCCACCTTCGCCGCCCGGACCGACCCTTTCCGTGTCCTCGGGGTCGTCCCTCTGGTCGGCTTCATCCTGCGGCTGGAGCTGTGCGTCAGAGAGGGGGTACTGTCACATCTTCTCCTGCTCCTGCTCATCATTACGCACACCTGGCACTCATCATTACGCGCACCTGTTAATCATTATGATTCACACCTGGAATTCATTACCTTCACTATCCTATGTTTTCTCAACAATTGGTATTATTCTTGTGTACCGGTGTATAGCCACATGGAATTGTCTCGCTGGTTGTTGTTTTATTAAACGTTGAACCTGATTCCTGACTCACAGCTCGAATATTACACTGAGGGTCCCAGACATAACATTTTGCATAGTTTTGTTCGGTAAAATACATTTATGTTAAAATGTAGGAACTGGGGTCTACAGTTTGACCCCACTACTGTCTCTGACTCCACACCCACCCTGCCTAGACCATCTAGATGTGAGAAAGTTAGTGTATTAGCTAATGATCCATCATGTATGACATTCCTGGGAGTGTGTAAACTTAAATGTTGTATTACCATAGCATTTTCGAATGTTCTCTATAGTTATGGACTTGAAAATGTATCAATTGACCAAGGCGGCAAACTCCTGGCAGATTTGATACAAAATATTGTGCAGTAAGGTAATTCTTCACTGGATCAGTCTGAAACTTTCACACACTGCTGCCATCTGGTGGCCAAAATCTAAATTACACAGACTACTACCTGAAAGTATGGCCTCTTGCATTTCAAATATGAGAAAAAAATACCCATGTGTTTCGGTTTGTATTATCTTTTACCAGATCTAATGTGTTATTCTCCTACATTATTTTCACATTTCCACAAACTTCAAAGGTTTTCCTTTCAAATGGTATCAAGAATATGCATATCCTTGCTTCAGGTCCTGAGCTACAGGCAGTTAGATTTGGGTACATCATTTTAGGCAAAAAAATGTTTAAATGGTACGATCTTTAAGAGTGTAGCAAGATCAAGGGTGTGGGGTTTCCACGTTACCAAATTCAATAACAAAACAGGCACCAGTAGCACAAATGGAATGCAAAGGGGAAGTTTTAGGGATTTACGTACAGGGGGAAAGAAGGGGGAATTCACCAATCACCTCACAGTCCACAAGCCTCTCTCTCTTTGTACGTTCCATTTTCCAGGAGTAATCCACACTCGGGTCCTCAGCCAATCCGGTCCGGTACACAAGGGGGGTAATCCAACAATCCGGGCCACAACGGGCAATCACACAGATTTTGCTCTCGTTTCTCTCACTCTTCATACCTTTCTTGTCTCTCACCTTTGTGCAGGCTGCTTCCTCCTTTATCCCCAAGCACTGGCTTAAAGACCAATAGCCTTTCCTCGTTGGGGCAGGAAGTCCATATAAGGCTTGGGGGTGGAGCCAGCTACCTGCAAGATCTCTCTCCTCAATTACCACTCCCCTCACCTCTCCCTGCCGGCTGCCACAAGAGGCTATGTAAAAATGTACGGAAACAAAGATTAATTTAAGGTTAGGGTTAGGCAATAGGGTTATCAGTGTTGTTAAGGTTAGGGTTAGGGTTAGGTTTAAAATCTGTTTTTATTGCTTTTTGGCTGTGCCAGCTAGTGACCACTCTGCAGAGCTGCTTCCAAAACAAGATTCATGACAAAAAAATGCCGACCAGAATTTATATATTTGTACCTGTTTTTTTTAAGTATTGTATGACATCACATGTTTTATGTATGTGTTTGCATATGTACAATCATGTTAATTAAACCTTCCCTTCATCCTCTCGTTATAGTAGCAAATCTGCATATTTCCGCAGGCCTATGTGAATAACTCCCATTATGCACCACTGACAGCACACCTAAGTACCTCAGTCGACACACTTGTGAGTGCATCCCACTGGGCTAATCACTATACAGTAGGTTTGCATTATTCAGCAATCTCAATTTAATTCCAGGCCTCTTAGGTTCGGGCTACATGGATCTCATATCAATATGCAAAGGCCAGGTTAAGTGCCTTGGCTTCTCTCATTGTCCCGAACTGCCGCAGTGGGTGCCAGCTGTGAACAGAAGGGCCCTGTGACAGGTTTGGGTCTCATGGGTGTTTTTCACACCTTACACCATTAGTCCTACCAAAGTGACTGCATGAAGTATCTGACTCATAACTGTTGTATTCGCCACTCACACTTCAGGGGCTGAAAGGTGTGCGTGTGGTGGTAGGGGTGTGTATGTGTCTGTGTGTGTGTGTGTGTGTGTGTGTGTGTACACGGGGGAGTGACTGTGTGTGTATAGTGTGAGACTGTGCGTGTATATGTGTGAACTTTTTTGTGTGTGATTAGGCCTGTGTAAGTGTGAGACTGCTTGTGTGTGTGTGTGTGTGTGTGTGTGTATTTGACTGTGTGTGTGGGTGTTTGTGAGTAGCCTATTTACATGCGAGGAGGGTAAATGGCGACTTCCCAAATGTGCTCCTCTGCTCCTTGTCTCTTACCACATGTCTCCCTGAGTTTGAAAGGAACAAATGCAGACCCTTGGGGGATGCCAACCCTCTTCAATTGCTGCAGTCTCTCCCTCATGTGCAGTTGCATCAATTCATAATTCCAAAAAACACAGACCACTCTCTCTCTGAACAACTGGCTGCTCAATTAGCAGAAAAGAGAGAAAGAGGGAGCAATAGAGGAAGGACCGTGTGAGAGTGGGACAGGGAGGGGAAAAGAGAGAGAGAGAGAGACCCTTTTTATTGAAATCCCAAACAATGCACAGAGCCTTTTTTCCTCCCTCTGACAGACGGATAGACAGATAGACAGATGGTAAAGACAGAGGCAGAGAAGACATTGTGGCCTTGTTCTTCTTCGGCTGTTTGAAGATGAGCAGTCTACAGAGCGGCGAGCTAAAAATAGAGTGTTGTGAGATGCATAGATAAATTAATGATTAGGGTTACGGAGGCGTTCACACGGCATGCCTCGGAAAAACGGTAAGGTATCGAGCACAAAAAACGCTGCTGTTAGTCTTACAGTACATATTAGATTTCTTGTCGACTTCCTGTTTCTCACACTACTTAGTTCAACTGTTGTACCCCAAAATATGTTTTTTTGCTCCTTTTTGCCCCCAAAATGATTTTATTTGCTCCTTTGTTTGTAAAGAAAACAATTGTAAACAAACATTGTATGGCCTCAAAACATGGTTAAACTATAATTTTGATAATATGGATGGTCAGTCCAGGGCTGCGTTCAGTACGAAAAAACGTACTGGATCGTTCAATTCAACAGAAACGGTGCTGTACTGAACGACCAGCTGAAAAATGGGGAGGGGTTGGGTTGTGGAACGCTGTCAGCATGGCCGCTGCCCTTAAAATGCTTCACTCATTGCTTCAAGCCACACCCCGCCACACCACCAAACGGAACAAACATATACTCAAAAGTATGTTCCAGAGCGCACAAGAACATTTTGGGGAAACGTAGTTGAGTACAAACCGTTCTGCAGCGTAGCAAACATTCAATCGAACTGAATGCACCCCTTGTATCCATAGCTCTTTCCATGAATTTGAGAGTGGGTACATTTCTCTAGCCTCATCTCTCAGCTTTTTACCAAAACAGCTTGGTTTCTTGCAACTGAGTTGCTTCTTGATTGATTCCTGAAACAGCCCCAGCAACTAATAAGCAACTTATTTGCAACTTGGTTGCATGCAGTTGCAAAAATGTCAACTTTGTGCAATTAGTTGCAAGCTGGCCCTTGGATGTACACAGAGAGATAATATTAATCATATGCATGTCAATCTCTCCTGGCTCAAAGTGGAGGAGAGATTGACTTAATCACTACTTGTATTTATGAGCGATATTGACACGTTGAGTGGACCAAGCTGTCTATTTGAGCTGCTGGAGCACAGCTCGGACACCCATGCATACCCCACAAGACATGCCACAAGAGGTCTCTTCACAGTCCCCAAGTCCAGAACAGACTATGGGAGGCGCACAGTACTACATAGAGCCATGACTACATGGAACTCTATTCCACATCAAGTAACTGATGCAAGCAGTAAAATTTGCTTTAAAAAACAGAAAAATACACCTTATGGAACAGCAAGGACTGTGAAGCAACACAAACATAGGCACAGACACATGCATACACAGACGATAACATACGCACTATACACACACGTACACATGGATTTTATACTGTAGATATGTGGTAGCGGTGGAGTAGGGGCCTGAGGTCACAAAGCATGTTGTGAAATCAGTGAATGTATTGTAATGTTTTTAAAACTGTATAAACTGCCTTAAGTTGCTTGACCCCAGGAAGAGTAGCTGCTGGGGATCCTTAATAATTACAAATACAAAGCAACTGCCAATCAAAACAAATGCTGTTGTCACATGATCCATTCCAAGGTTCAGAACTCTGACCAAGTTGTCATGTCATGTCAACACAGTGCTGCGGGAACCACAATGATTGATAGAATTGTTAATAGAATGGCTAGTAAAGGTTTATGTACATGGTTTGGCAGTCAATAAATGTAATGTTCAAAGTGAACCTAAACCTCTCACTGACCAGTTTCAACTTAAATTATTCACCATGAACTAGCTTAATTAGTTGCTATCTTGGATAGCTCATTGCTAGCTAGCTGTGTTGGTGTTTGCAATGTCATTTTGGCTAGCTAGCTAAATTGTACAGGCTGCATTGTGTTTATATCCATGCTGTTACAATAACCAAACGGTTGGAAAATTTGTGACACCATTATGTAATGCAGCAGATGACACGGGGTATAGAATTCTCAAACAATATGACAGAAGCTGCTTCAATTTAATTGTCTGTTGCATGCTATTCTAATCGCGTTTGAGTTGCTTTATGTAACAGCAAAGTTGCTCGAGATGATGTCACTTGGGGCTGCAGGGTAGCCTAGTGGTTAGAGTGTTGGACTAGTAACTGGAAGGTTGCAAGTTCAAATTCCCGAGCTGGCAAGGTACAAATCTGTCGTTCTGCCCCTAAGCAGGCAGTTAACCCACTGTTCCAAGGCCGTCATTGAAAATAAGAATCTGTTGCTTTGTGTAACTCCAGCCTTATAGTGCAAGCTGCAGATTGCCCTTTTAACTCAACTTATTACACTGAGTTGACTAAACATTTCATCCTAGAAGTACAGAGAACTAAGCCATATATTTAAGTTAGGACGCTTGTCAGTATTTACAGTGCACCAAGAAACAAAAAACATGGCAAAGAACGTGTTGTTTAGTAACACTGGAGCCATATCCGTATTTTAGGGGAGATAATTGTCAAATTATGTATTATGCAAATGTATGTTTTATACAAGAGCTAAGGGTGAGGATATCATTGCGATAGAAGTGAAAGAAATCAATGGCCACCCACTGTCAGTTTAATCGGGTTCTCTCAGGCCTCACTTTTAGCTTTGTGCGTAAACTATCTGGCTTTTCTGGGGGCGGTAGGTATTTTTAGCCTTATTTAGCCTATTTTAGCCTAACTAGCCAACACTCCACGTGCTTGCGTGCTTTGGTCTGAGTGTATGTATGTGTGAAGAGGAGCTAGCTATATGTCTAACAGAGCTAACATCTCCAAATCCTGCCTAAGCAGCTTTAGCAATTAGCATGAGGTGGTAGATGTCTGTACATGTCGTCATTGGGCTAGCATGGCTATTCATTGGGGCTGGGATTTGCCAGGGACCTCACGATACGATATTAGGTGCCGATACGATATGTACTGTGATTCTCGTGACTCTCACTATTCTATATGTGTTGCTATTTGATACTGTGATTTTATTGCGATTCGATGTTCCAAACATATCGCTCACCATATATATATGTCTGCTGCAGCGGGACAAGAGAGAACCACGAGAAAACTAGCTTTGATCAGTCAGGGAAATAAAAGTGCTGAAAACAACATTCGCTCCCTGTTTAAAAATAAGTTTAGGGAAAAATCTATGAAGGAAAAATACTGGCGTTTTGGTGCAGGTACAACCAACTAGTGCAAAAATAATATTGCTATAGTCAAACTCATACGATGCGAGATATCATCAAAAAGATAGGTTTAGATATGTAGCTGTGTCGATTCCTTCCCCCCCATCACTACTATTCATGTCCCCTTTCATTGGTAATTTGTACCTTGCAGGGGAGTTGGCGTATAAGGGCAGCACAGCATCTGTTTATGGACGTATTTCCTGTCGTTATCAGGAAGTAAGGTGTTTTTGTTTTTTTAAGATATTTTGACAATATTTTACTGACTGTCAGCTGTCGCTAATGCACTGTCATTGAGAAGGTTGGCTAGCCTCACAGGCTATACTGTACATTTCTATTTCAAACTGTACATTGCATTGACCGTATATTGTACCGTTATGTGAAATGAGATTATTGTTATAAATCAAATCACATTTTTATTTGTCACATGCGCTGAAATACAGCAGTGAAATGCTTACTTACAAGCCCTTAACCAACAATGCAGTTTTAAGAAAAATACCTTAAAAAAATAAAAAATAAAAGTAACAAATAACTAAAGAACAGCAGTAAAATAACAATAGCGAGGCTATATACAGAGGGTACCAGTACAGAGTCAATGTGCAGGGGCACCGGTTAGTCGAGGTAATATGTACATGTAGGTAGAGTTATTAAAGTGACTATGTATAAATAATAACATAGAGGTTCAGCAGCGTAAAGGGGGGGCAGTGCATATTGTCTGGGTAGCCATTTGATTAGATGTTCAGGAGTCTTATGGCTGGGGGTATTTATTTTTTTTACCTTTATTTAACTAGGCAAGTAACTTAAGAACAAATTGTTATTTACAATGACGGCATACCGGTCACATCTTGCACTGAGATGCAGTGCCTTAGACCGCTGCGCCACTCGGGAGCCCAGGGGGTAGAGGCTGTTTATAGAAGCCTCTTGGACCCAGACTTGGCGCTCCGCTACCGCTTGCCATGCGGTAGCAGAGAGAACAGTCTATGACTAGGGTGGCTGGAGGCCTTCCTCTGATACCGCCTGGTATAGAGGTCCTGGATGGCAGGAAGCTTGGCCACAGTGATGTACTGGGCTGTACACACTACCCTCTGTAGTGCCTTACGGTCGGAGGCCAAGCAGTTGCCATACCAGGCAGTGATGCAACCCATCAGGATGCTCTCGATGGTGTAGCTGTAGAACCTTTTGAGGATCTGAGGATGTCAAATCTTTTCAGTCTCCTGAAGGGGAATAGGTTTTGTCGTGCCCTCTTCACGACTGCCTTCGTTTGGAAGAGAGGAGTGGAAGAGAGGAGTTGACGTATAAGGGCTTTACAGCATTTGTTTATAGAAGTTTGTCCTGTCATCATCAGAGAAAAAAAGATCAACACCAACCCTGATCTTATATGTAAGCCAATCAAAACACAACACAGAGGTAATTTACGGCGGTCACACTGAGGCTTTGTGAGACTGATGGTTGGGTTAAGAAATATTTTGTATGGACAACCTGCCACTTTTACCTTGATCCAGGGCAAACTCTTTGCAATTACTATCCCATATGTCGGGAAGGCCTTGATTTCTTAAATATTCCAAATATCATAAGGGGTGTGAGAGTGTGAGTGTGTGCGTGTGAGTGTGTGCGTGTGTGTGTGTGAGTGTGCATGTGGTAATCCTAAATTACATCTAGATTAATATATCAAGAATATAATTGCAACAGTAAAAGGTCATCACTGTCAGCACACTCTTGTTCTCTTGTTCTCCAACTGTGACTTTTCTGGGTCAGTACTTTGTGGAGCTCAATCAAGGGTATTAGAAGGATCATCATTCAGAGTGTTATAAATGATCAGTTCGTGGCCCTGGGTTGGTCTAGCTAATGGTTAGCGTTGCCTCCTCCTTCATCCTTCTGTATTCTCTTGTTGCTTTTCCATCTCTCTCTCTCTCTCTCTCTCTCTCCCTCTCTCCCTCTCTCTCTCTCTCTCCTTCTCTCTGCTTCTTTCTCTCTCTCTCTACCCTTGCTCTCTCTCTACTTCTCTCCCTCTCCACCTATGCTTTCTCTCTCTCTCCGTCTCGCTTTCTCTTTTCCTTTCTCTCTCTAACCTTGCTTTCTCTCTCTCTCCATCTGTTCTCTGTACAGACATTTTTATTTAAAGGTCAGCAGGTCACTCAGTTTGGCAAGCTGTGTGTGTGTGTGTGTAAACAAACACGGACGCACGCACTCTCACAAACACTTGCCCAAACCAAAGTTAGCACACAAATATATACAGTCATGCTTACACACACACACACACACACACACACACACACACACACACACACACACACACACACACACACACACACACACACACACACACACACACACACACACACACACACACACACACACACACACACACATACACACACACACACATTTTCTATTATTGCTTCTTCCGTAGTGCCTCCATAGTAGTATAATGTGCTGTGAATGATGTAACCTTTACACTGTGGAATGGCTGTTTGTGGAGGCACAGTCAAGAAGCCAAAACACAGATGACACGTCTCTTTCCCTTCCTTGCTCTCTTCTTTCACTCTTGCTTGTGTCCCATCACTTCCATCTCTCTCTAGTCTTCACTCTCCTCTCTCTGTCCTACCTTTCTATTTTTGTCCCTCTTGCTTCCTTGCTATTTTCTCCATCACTCTATCCCCCCGTCTTGGCACGGGCACTGTCCCTGGCACGCTACCCTGCCCGTAATCACACCTCTAACCTGCCAAGTGCTCAGCCAGCCATCACCACCCAATCAATGTCCATAGAGACAGAGGGGGGCGGAAACAGAGAGGAGGGGGGGGGGCATTCAAAGGAGAGGGAACATCAAATGTGGAGAAGTGTATAGTGAAGGAGACAAGAATGAATCGAAGAGAAAACAGAGTGGGTGAGGAGAGAGTTCAGAGAAAATGTTCATACGAAAGCGAACAGAGGGAGAGAGGGAAACAAGATAATGACGCAAAGAGAGGGGTCCAACATTAAAGAGGCAGAGAAGGGAGAGACGGATGAAGAGTGCGTGCAGGATAGATATAGAGAGAACAGGAGGTTGCTGGCACCTTAATTGGGGAGGATGAGCTCGCGGTAATGGCTGGAGCGGAATAGGTAGAATGGTATCAAACACATGGTTTCTATGTGTTTGATGCCATTCCATTTGCGCCGTTCCAGCCATTATTATGATCAGTACTCCCCTCAGCAGCCTCCACTGATAGAGAGAGCGCAGTATCATAATTTCCCCCTCATAAATGTGCATTCCCACTAGGCAGACACGGGTTGAATCAACACAGTTTCAATGTCAGTTCAATGAAATTACGTTGAACCAACGTAGAATAGACATCTGTGCCCGGTACGTTGTGTGTTAATTGAAGAACTGATGGGCCATGTGACGAGGCTCTGTACTCTTCTGCACTATCAGAGTTTTAATTCAACACTACCTCTTTATATCCAGTGTTCCCCCTATTGATTCATTTCCAAGAAGGGGCACAAAGACCCCCATAATCAACATCTAGGGGCTCTTTAACAATTCTTTGGGCAAATGAAACCAATCAATGCAAAAGTGATTTAGGCAGAGAGGGAAACGTAGTTCTATTTCAGAGCTGTAGGCAAAGGTGGCCCACCCCAGCTTCACAATGATAGGGGAATCACTGCTCCATATCCCTTTGATTAGAACTACCTTGAGTGGAATTGTTATTTTTATTTGATTTATTTAACCAGGCAAGTCAGTTAAGAACAAATTCTTATTTTACAATGACAGCCTACCCCGGCCAAACCCGGATAATATTGGGGCCAATTGTGCACCGCCCTATGGGACTCCCGATCACGGCCGGTTGTGATACAGCCCGGGATCAAACCAGGGTCTGTAGTGGAGCCTCTGGCACTGAGATGCAGTGCCTTAGACTTCTGCGCCACTCGGGAGACTATCAACATCACCCATTAGTCTTACCTCCCCCTTAGAAACCTCCCCCAGCAGGGAGGTAGAGGGGGTAAAAAGGGCCAAAATCATTTGTTTCAGAGAACATAGCTGTCACTGCACCCCAAAGGAGGAGAAGGTCACTTAGCAGAGCGCTGAGGCCAGCGGTCCCATTTAAGACTATGACAAATTCTCCCAGAGCCATTTGAAATTGGAGTGGAGAGGGACAGCGAGAGTGGAGAGAGGAGAGAGAGGGGGATAGAGAGAGAGAGAGAGAGAGACACAATACGAGAAAGAGGGATGATATGCCACATGTCCTCCTGGCCGTTATACACTGAGACTCCTCTAACCGGTTGGAAATGGGCCTGTGGCTGCCAGCCGGGGCTTTGGCTTGGCGGGAAGTGAAACATGGGACAACCTTTGTTTCCCCCATGTCTTGTTGAGCCAGCGACCCACTGAGTTATGACCCAGCTGGTGGCCAGACAAAGAAAACATCTGTTACCTGATTGAGTCATAAAATCTCAGGTGACGGTCGAGGACTGAGTCCGCCCTCCCTGGTCGAAATGTACCGTAGCTCATCCCTTTTAACACTCGTCTGTGTGTGTATGCTAGGTGACTGGTGTGTGAGCGTTTCCATGATCAATCAAAAAAGGTACATTGAGCACAGAGATACTTTTGGTTGAAATAATTGGGGCCCATGGGAAAGGGAATGTCCAAAAAACATCTTTAACACTAACATTTTGTAAAACAAATACTTTTTGAGGGCAGTCTCAGTTTGCATATAGATCATTGACAACCTAATGTTGCGTGTGACCAGTCGGGTTCAAACCCGGGTTTCCTGCATGCCTGTGTTAGACGCTTAAGTTAAAGCCTAGGTAAGTATTCAAGTATAAAACAATGTTACTCATCACACAAGTGTGATTCAGCGAACCACCTCCATTCATACAACCTCTAGTACGTGGTGTGCCTGTCTAGAGTTCTGGAGAGTAATGGGAGCTGGAGCTCACGTGTGCCCAGGCACAAAGTTCCACCACTGGGATAAAAACAAACTCTCAGGGAACTACACCCAGACTGTCTCTGGAGCACTGTCCCTGTCAGTGCACATTCCATCACACACACACACGCGCGCACGCACACACACACACACACGCACGCACACACATGCACACACAAACACACACACATGCATGCGCACACACACTCTCACAAGCATGCACGCATACACACTTGATTAATTGGGGGTAGAAGCTGTTAATGAGCTTTTTGGACCTAGACTTGGTGCTCTGGTAATGCTTGCAGTGCGGTGGCAGAGAGAACAGTCTATGACTTGAGTGACTGGAGTCTTTGACAATTTTTTGGGCCTTCCTCTGACATCGCCTAGTATATATACGTCCTGGATGGCAGGAAGCATGGTCCCAGTTATGTACTGGGCCATACGCACTACCCTCTGTTGCGCCCATTGCGGTCGGATGCCGAGCAGTTGCCATACCAGGCGGTGATGCAACCGGCCAGGATGCTCTTGATGGTGCAGCTGGAGATCTTTTTGAGGATCTGGGGACCCATGCCAAATCTTTTCAGTTTTCTGGGGGGAAAAGGTGTTGTCATGCCCTTTTCACAACTGTCTTGGTGTGTTTGGACAATGATAGTCGACAGCCCTGTCGATGTGAATGGCCCTCCTTTTCCTGTAGTCCACGATCATCTCCTTTGTCTTGCTCACATTGAGGGTTAGGTTGTTGTCCTGGCAGTCTCTGACCTCCTCCCTATAAGCTGTCTCATCGTTGTCGGTGATCAGGCCTACCACCGTTGTGTTGTCAGCAAATTTAATGATGGTGTTGGAGTCGTGCTTGGCCACGCAGTTGTGGGTGAACAGGGAGTACAGAAGGGGACTAAGCACACACCCCTGAGGGGTCCTCGTGTTAAAGATCAGTGTGGCAGATGTGTTGTTGCCTACCCTTACCACCTAGGGGCGGCCCATCAGGAAGTCCAGGATCCAGTTGCAGAGGGAGGTGTTTAGTCCTTAGCTTAGTGATGAGCTTTGTGGGCACTATGGTGTTGAATGCTGAGCTGTGGTCAATGAACAGCATTCTCACATAGGTGTTCCTTTTGTCCAGGTGGGAAAGGGCAGTGTGGAGTGAAATTGAGATTGCATCATCTGTGGATCTGTTGGGGCAGTATGCGAATTGGAGTGGGTTTAGGATTTCCGGGATGGTGGTGTTGATGTGAGCCATGACCAGCCTTTCAAAGCACTTCATGGCTACCGATGTGAGCGCTACGGGGCAGTAGTCCTTTAGGCAGGTTACCTTCGCTTTCTTGGGCACAGGGACTATGGTGGTCCGCTTGAAATATTTAGGTATTACAGACTTGGTCAGGGAGAGGTTGAAAATGTCAGTGAAGACACTTGCCAGTGTGTCTGCGCATGCTCCGAGTACACGTCCTGGCACCTTGTGAGGCGCCTTGTGATTGTTGAACTGTTTAAAGGTCTTGCTCACATTGGCTACGGAGAGCGTTATCACACAGTCATCCAGAACAGCTCGTGCTCTCATGCTTGCTTCAGTGTTGCTTGCCTCGAGGCGAGTGTAAAAGGCATTTATTCCATCTGGTAGGCTCAGGTCACTTGGAAGCTCGCAGCTGTGCTTCCTTTGTAGTCCGTAATAGTTTGCAAGTCCTGCCACATCTGATGATTTGCCTGTTTGACGCTTTGCTTGTTTGATGGTTCGTCTGAGGGCATAGCGGGATTTCTTACAAGCGTCCGGATTAGTGTCCCGCTTCTTGAAAGAGGAAGCTCTAGCCTATAGCTCGGATGTTTCCTGTAATCCATGGCTTCTGGTTGGGATACAGTGCCTTGCAAAGGTATTCATCCCCCATTGCGTTTTTCCTATTTTGTTGCATTACAACCTGTAATTTAAATTTATTTTTGGGGGGATTTCATGTAATGGACATACACGAAATAGTCAAAATTTGTCAAATTAAAATTAAAAAATTACAAAAACTGAAAAGTGGTGCGTGCATACAGTGGGGAGAACAAGTATTTGATACACTGCCGATTTTGCAGGTTTTCCTACTTACAAAGCATGTAAAGGTCTGTAATTTTGTATCATCACTTAAAAAAAAAAAAATCCAGAAAATCACATTGTATGATTTTTAAGTAATTAATTTGCATTTTATTGCATGGTTTAAGTATTTGATCACCTACCAACCAGTAAGAATTCTGTCTCTCACAGACCTTAATTTTTCTTTAAGAAGCCCTCCTGTTCTCCACTCATTAACTGTATTAACTGCACCTGTTTGAACTCGTTACCTGTATAAATCTTTGGAGGGAGCTGAAAGTCTGTATTGCCCAGCGACAGCCCCGAAACCTGAAGGATCTAGAGAAGGTCTTTCTGGAGGAGTGGGCCAAAATCCCTGCTGCAGTGTGTGCAAACCTGGTCAAGAACTACAGGAAACGTATGATCTCTGTAATTGCAAACAAAGGTTTCTGTACCAAATTTTAAGTTCTGCTTTTTTGATGTATCAAATACTTATGTCATGCAATAAAATGCAAATTAATTACTTAAAAATCATACAATATGATTTTCTGTATTTTTGTTTTAGATTCTGTCTCTCACAGTTGAAGTGTACCTATGTTAAGAATTACAGACCTCTACGTGCTTTGTAAGTAGGAAAACCTGCAAAATCGGAAGTGTATCAAATACTTGTTCTCCCCACTGTATGTATTCACCCCCTTTGCTATGAAGCCCCTAAAGAAGATCTGGTGCAACCAATTACCTTCAGAAGTCACATAATTAGTTAAATAAAGTCCATCTGTGTGCAATCTATGTGTCACATGATCTCAGTATATATACACCTGTTCTGAAAGGCCCCAGAGTCTGCAACACCACTAAGCAAGAGGCAACACCAAGCAAGCAGCACCATGAAGACCAAGGAGCTCTCCAAACAGGTCAGGGACAAAGTTGTGGAGAAGTACAGATCAGGGTTGTGTTATAAAAAAATATTTCCGAAACTTTGAACAACCCACGGAGCACCATTACATCCATTATTACTTCTACACCTGCATTGCTTGCTGTTTGGGGTTTTAGGCTGGGTTTCTGTACAGCACTTTGAGATATCAACTGATGCACGAAGGGCTATACATTTTATTTGATTATTAAAAAAGGCAAGGAATATGGCACCACAACAAACCTGCCAAGAGAGGGCTGCCCACCAAAACTCATGGACCAGGCAAGGAGGGCATTAATCAGAGAGGCAACAAAGAGAACAAAGAGAACCCTGAAGGAGCTGTAAAGCTCCACAATGGAGATGATAGTATCTGTCCATAGGACCACTTTAAGCCGTACACTCTACATAGCTAGGCTTTACGGAAGAGCGGCCAGAAAAAAATCCATTGCTTAAAGAAAAAAATAAGCAAACATGTTTGGTGTTCGCCAAAAGGCATGTGGGAGACTTCCCAAACATATGGAAGAATGTACTCTGGTCAGATGAGACTAAAATTTATCTTTTACGCCATCAAGGAAAATGTTATGTCTGGTGCAAACCCAACACATCTCATCACCCCGAGAACACCATCATTTTTCATTGGCAGGGACTGGGAAACTGGGCAGAATTGAGGGAATGATGGATGGCGCTAAATACTGGGAAATTCTTGAGGGAAACCTGTTTCAGTCTTCCAGAGATTTGAGACTGGGACGGAGGTTCACCTTCTAGCGGGACAATGACCCTAAGCATACTGCTATAGCAACACTCAAGTGGTTTAAGGGGAAACATTTAAATGTCTTGGAATGTCCTAGTCAAAGCCCAGACCTCAATCCAATTGAAAATGTGTGGTATGACTTAAAGATTGCTGTACACCAGCGGAACTCATCCAAAACTTGAAGAATGGGCAAAAATCCCAGTGGCTCGATGTGCCAAGCTTATAGAGACCTACCCCAAGAGACTTGCAGCTGTAATTGCTGCAAAAGGTGGCTCTACAAAATATTGACTTTGAATAGTTGAATAGTTATGCACGCTCAAGTTGTACATTTTTGGGGGTCTTATTTCTTGTTTGTTTCACAAGAAAAAATATTTTGTTTCTTCAAAGTGGTAGGCATGTGTGTAAATCAAATTATAAAACCCCCCCAAAATATATTTTAATTCCAGGTTGTAAGACAACAAAATAGGAAACATATCAAGGGGGGTGAATACTTTCGCAAGCCACTGTATGTACATGCATTCACTGTTGGGGAAGATGTCGTTGATGTACTTATTGATGAAGCCAGTGACTGGGGTGATATACTCCTCAAAGCCATTGGATTAATCATGAAACATATTCCAGTCCTGTAGTGTAGCATCCGCGTCATTTGACCACTTCGGTATTGAGCGAGTCACTGGTACTTCCTGCTTTAGTTTTTGCTTGCAAGTAGGAATCAGGAGGATAGAATCATGGTCTGATTTGCCAAATGGAGGGTGAGGGAGAGCTTTGTATGTGTCTCTGTGTGTGGAGTAAAGGTGGTCTAGAGTTTTTTTTCTCTGGTTGCATTTGACATGCTGGTAGAAATGAGGTTAAACAGATTTAAGTTTGCCTGCATTAAAGTCCCCAGCCACTAGGAGCGCCGCTTCTGGATGAGCATTTCCATGTTTGCCATTGGCCTTATATAGCTCATTGAGTGTGGTCTTAGTGACAGTGTCGGTTTGTGGTGGTAAATAGATGGCTAAGAAAAATATAGATGAAAACTCTCTCGGTAGATAGTATGGTTCTACAGCTCATCATGAGGTACTCTGCCTTAGGCGAGCAACACCTCGAGACTACCTTAATATTAGACATCGCGCACCAGCTGTTATTGACAAATAGATTTCCTTTGGGTGGTGGACCATTCTTCATACACAAGTGAAACTGTTGAGCATGAAAAACCCAGCAGCAGTACAGTTCTTGACACACTCAAACCAGTATGCCTGGCACCAATTACCATACCCCGTTCAAAGGCACTTAAATATTTTGTCTTGCCCATACAACCTCTAAATGCCACACATACACAATCCATGTCTCAATTGTCTCAATGTTTAAAATCCTTCTTTAATCTGTCTTCTCCTCTTCGTCTACACTGCCTGAAGTGGATTTAACAAGTGACATCAATAAGGGATCATAGCTTTCACCTGGATTCAACTCATCAGTCTATGTCATGTTTTGTACACTCAGTGTACATACAGAAACAGACACAACACTCACACACACACATATACACACACCACACAAATCCAGGTGCAGAGTAGAAGGTTGTCAGGGCTCTGCAATCAATGGAAGTTTTGGATAGTGTTTTTTTTTCTGTTGTGTGTGTGTGATACGTTATTTTTTGGGTTGATAGCCTTGGCTTGTTTCAATAGAAGTACCAACGATTTTGTAAACAATCTTCAATTTAAGAGACAGTAGAAAATGTAGGCCTATTTTCAATTGCTTTTGTATCTTTCTTACCGGTTATCCACTTTTACATGTAGGCCTACCAATTGTATTATTCCCTATGTAGGCTACTTTTGTTGTTTTATATTAGACTGTTTCATATACAGTACACTCACCAGTCAGTTTATTAGGTACGCCATCCCGTTCATGAAAATGAATCGCTCCTACAGACAGTGAGTCACGTGGCCATGGCTTGCTATATAAAGCAGGCAGACAGGCATTGAGGCATTCAGTTACTGTTCGATTGAATGTTAAAATGGGTAAAACAAGTGACCTAAGCGACTTTGAGCGTGGTATGATCGTCGGCGCCAGGCGCGCCGGATCCAGTGTCTCAGAAACGGTCGCCATCCTGGGCTTTTCACGCACCACAGTGTCTAGGGTTTACTGCGAAAGGTGCGACAAACAAAAAACATCCAGTCAGCTGGAGTCCTGTGGGAGAAGACAGTTTGTTGATGAGATAGGTTGGAAGAAAATGCCAAGAATCATGCACGCTAACAGGCGGGCCACAAACATGCAAATCACGGCGCGGTACAACAGTGGTGTGCAGAATGACACAGCAGACGACCACTTCGGGTTCCAGTCCTATCAACTAAAAACAAGAAGAAGCTGCTCTAGTGAGGGCGCGATCATCAACACTGAACAATTGAGGAGTGGAAAAACAATTGCTTGGTCCAACTATTGCGGTTGCATCATGCTGATGGCAGAGTCAACATTTGGCGTAAGCAGCATCCATGGACCCATCCTGCCTGGTGTGGGGAATGTATTCCCGGCACACGTTATGTCCCTTGATACCAATTGAGCAACGAACGTTTCCAACACGTTTTATAATTCATGCCCCAAAGAATTCAGGCGGTTCTGGAGGCAAAGGGGAGTCCAAGCCGGTACTAGATGGGCGTACCTAATAACATTCTGTAATACGTTTTCAATATGTCTATGCATTTTTGTATAAAAAAACCAATGCTGCTTTATAAATAAAATGTATTATTATTACTTTTATGAATATTTGGATCTTGTAGATTTCATCTGGTGACATGCAGGTTCATCCCTCCTTAAGCTATAGTCTTCTCTCAAACAACTCACAGAGTTCCGACTTCAGTGTGTTCAACACAACTGGGAACTTGGAAAATAACAAGCTCCAACTGGTAAAAATGGTTTCGAACAGTCATCCAACTCGGAATTACAAGTCGGGAACTCGGACCTCTTTCTAGAGCCCCGCCTTTCCGACCTGAAGATCACTGATGTCATGATTTGACCTCGTTTTTCTCCGAGTTCCCAGTTGTCTTGAAAGCACCATGACACTGTCATTTAAGGCTAGCTGCTAGCTGCCACTTTCGATACATGCTGTCACTTTTGCCGCCTGTGGTGTCACATCCCAGTTTTTCTCAATCATGTTGGGTCTCAAAAATAAATATAAATGCTTTGCATATAAAACGAAAAATGTAGTCTAAAAATGGTTAGGTATGGCTATAAGTCCTCATCATTTGATTCAGGCCATTAAACTGCATTGCATTTAAACTAATATCTGGCAACTAGAATCAACGTCTTTGCGTGCTCACCTGCAAGGCTTCAAAGTAAAGCCGAATGTCTTACCTTTGATTCGGGCTGAATAGGCACAGTGCTCGGGCAACGATGGAGATCCCGGTGTTGCGGTTCATTCTCCTTCTCATTGTTTTCCGTCATCTTTTGGCAGACAAGCAGAAGCTATTACAGTATACTGCCAAAATTGGATACCGTGGTTAAATTTGCTCTAGTGAAATACAACAAACGTCTAACGCGACCGGTATTCGTGGGCTATGAACTTGAAAGCATACGTAGGCTATAAAGGCTCATGCTTTTCACTTTTTCACGAGTCACATCGAAGTAATTTACTCGATAACATTCCAGTGAATAAGGTATCTTGACGCGCATAGCCACTCCGTCGCAAAAACAATATCCTCTCTCTTCCAAATAAAAAAATCCTCCTATCACGTTAGGCTACTTTAAAACAATTGTAAATATCCACTAGCCAAAGCGTATTATATAGCCTTATCTTTATCCGTGTATCTATTAATGAGCGCTGTCCACTGCTTCGCTCAGCTTCTGCCACACGCGCCTTTACAAAACTTTGATTTAGTGACAAGGTTGGCTCAACCTGATTGGCCTAACCCCCTTACACTATGCAAATGTTAGTGTAGTACCACGTCAGGACTGGATCAAAGTTGATGACGTTGGTAGACCTGGGCGGTGCTAGGACGCAGGTGTACGTCTCTGAAGATGTTGATGGCAATGCAACAGCTTGCTAACATGTCTATTAATAATGTTCTTTCGGTTTATGGTTATGACTGCTTTTATGTTGGATGATGTTATTTCAAAGTGGAGTTGTAGGAAGGCTAGGTGGAACGTTGTGTTTCAGCACCATATGCCCGGACAGGGTTTGACTCTTTCCTCGCGGTTCAGAACCACATTATAGCTGGACAGCGCCCCTTCCAAAGTAAATCCTAAAGGCACCTAGTCTCATGTTTCAGCACCATAGGTTTGGACAGCGCCTGGTCCTTTCCCCATGTTTCAAAACCATACGTTTGACAGTACTCACACCCTATGTTTCAGCAGAAAAGGCCTGAACAGTGCCCAGTCCCTGTTTCAGCACCATATGCCATGGACAGAACCTGAACCTTAGAATAGCCAAATCACATTAAAAAAGGGGGTGAAACACAATGTAAATCTTCAAAAACATCAAAAATACTTTCTCATAGTCAACTTTACCAAGTCAATCTACTGTAATAATCACTGGTTTTGCAAAAAAACAGTTCTTCTCACTTGCAAACGCAAGCATCCCCCCTCTTCGAGTTTTTAAATATGCACCCACCCCATGACGCCGAGCTAAATATAGAAGCTATTGAATAGAACAAGGAGGATAGAGAGGCATATAATATTATTCACTTACAACACCGCAATGCTGAAAACTCAGATGGGACAGCCAATGGCTACATAACCACAACAATTACTCATTTATCTAAAACACAGACAGTAGCTGATCACTTTTATGATAACGTCCTTGAAGTTGTAATTGGCACTGCGGTTCATGCACATGTATTCATTACTCATTCCCATGGGTTCTTAGTCACGTCTTGCCCATTCTGTTACAGGAATAAAGACAGTATCACAGGGAAAAATATTAGGCCATAACACGTGATCAGAGGTTGGTTGATTGTTTCGCCGGCTAGCTTGCATTTCCACATTACATTCCGGAGGCACATTGAGGCCTAGCTTTTGAGTGACATAGTATAACTTAATTGTGCGCGTGTGTGTCTGTGTGTGTTTGTGTGTGATACATAATACACATCAAGTGTATTAGCTACACTGTAACCTGAGTTTCATACAGGGCATTTATGTTTGTCGGGATCATGTAGGTCTGCATCTCAAATGGCACCCTATTCCCATAGGGCTCTAGTGAAAAGAAAGTCCACTAGGTAGGGAATAGTGTGCCATTTGGACCATCGACTGAAGTCAAATATACTAAGAGCTTTAAGCACTACTTAGGGTGTAAGTGGATTAGTGAGGGTGAGGAGTGACAGAGAGAGAGAACATGGCTGTTACATAAAAAGGACATATTTTATAAATTGTGTGTAAGAGCATTTTTAGTCCCATTTAGAGTATGTACTCATCTCTCATTGCGCATTTCTGTCTCATTCTCTCTCTCTCTCCCTCTCTCTCTCTCTCTCTCTCTCTCTCTCTCTCTCTCGCTCTCTCTCTCTCTCTCTCTCTCTCTCTCTCGCTCTCTCTCTCTCTCTCTCTCTCTCTCTCATTGACACCTCATCACACCATCCAGAGGAATCAGGTAGAATGGAGATGTGTGGCTCGTGCTGTTATCAGGCAGGGTGGGGGCGACAGCTAAAATTCGGACAAATGTCCACGTATATTTCTCTCTCTTCTCCTTCCACTCCTGACAGTGCACGTGCGGCCCTCTCCTCTGTGTTCTTGTTTCCCGACTCTGCCTCCACAAACAGTCATCCCACAGTGTAAAGGTTACAACATTCGTAGCACACAGCAGGGAACAGAAGTAGAATTAGAGGCAAGCGTGTGTGTGTGTGTGTGTGTGTGTGAGCTAGTGTGCATGCAAGCTAGAGTGTGCCCGAGTATGTGTGTGTGTGTGTGTTGCTTTCTAAGATCCAGAAGCTCTTCCACAGTAGGTAGAGAGCAAGGGGATAAGTCTCCTGGCTCAGGAACATAAGCAGGCTGAATGTCTGCCCCCCCCCCCCCCCCCCCTCCCCCAATTAGCATAACACCCAGTGTCACTCTCTCTCTCGCCTCTTCTCTTCTCTTCACCGTTCTTTCTTGCCACCTCTCCATTTCACTCTCTCCCTTGGTCTTCAACTTTTTCTTTACAGCTTTTTCTCTCTCCCTCTCGTTTCCTCTCTCTCTCTCTCTCTCTCTCTTTTCATCTCTCTCTCTTTTCCTCTCTCTCTTATTCCCTTCTGCTGCTCTGTCGTTTCTACTGAGTGCCAACTTTTTGTTTCTTAAATCTATTTTGGTACAAAAGAGCCGTCTTGCAACTGGAGGCCTGTGAGCAAATAGTGCTTTCAGCCTTCTCGCTCTGCTGGGGGGGGGGGGGGGGGGGATGATGTCTGCTCTGGTGTCTTTTTAGACTCAGCTCCACGGCGTGTTATTTACAAGTGCTTCTGACGAGTGACCTCGTTTCACCGCTGTGTTCATTATTATCGCAAAACGGAAATAGAATCAACTTTTCGGCGTGATTTTGAGGAGGACGCCGTGGGGTGTGTTATGATGCGCCACAATGCCAAGAAAGGCTGGGCGGTAGCAATCACCATGTGAGCGGTTTCTCACATCATTAGATAGGATGTGCATGAGCCACATAAGTTACTTTAAATAGAATCCTCTGACTATATTTCGATGTGATAAAGCTCATTGATTCTTGAAGAATATACCTCCATGACAAGAAAAACTCACACGGTTTATGGGATCTCGTCCTCCTCTTCTGAGGAGGAGTAGCGAGAAGGATCGGAGGACCAATGCGGAGCGTGGTAAGTGTCCATAATGTTTTTTATCAAGACAATAGAACACTCGAACAAAACAACAAACGATGACGTGAATATACAAAACCGAAAACAGTACCGTGTGGACCAATCACTCACACGGAAAACAAACACCCACAACTCAAAAGTGAAACCAGGCTACCTAAGTATGATTCTTAATCAGGGACAACGATTGACAGCTGCCTCTGATTGAGAACCATACTAGGCCGAACGCAGAAATCCCAAATGATAGAAAAACGAACATAGACAACCCACCCAACTCACGCCCTGACCATAATAAAACAAAAATATAATAACAGAACTAAGGTCAGAACGTGACACACGGCTAGTCAGTATCTCTTTAGTTTATCAAGCTTTCGTATCAGAGCTCTGCGGCCAGAGAATGATATGAGGCCGATATAAGGCCTTTAAAACCTCTTAAATGTAACTAAATGTAATTGAAAATGTAATCTACATAATCCCCAAAAGTAATTATTTATCATGAGAGAGCCATAAACAATAACTAGTAATGTTGCATACTCCAAGAAAGGTTAAAATCTCAACTTTCTGGTCTTTAAAACAAACAAAAAATCTGAGGTGTAGTCATTTTTGAGGACACAAGCTCAGGTGCACAGTACAAATATGATGAAAATATGAAATATGTTGTATGATCCCTTTCCTATTCAACAAAACTGTATGAAGAAGGCTTGAAAGTACATATTTTCTTCTCAATATAGTATCATCTATTTATAAAAATGAATAAGCTATTAGAGTTCACCTTCCTTATTATAACTGTAAAATACATATCTGTGTATTTAGTGCGTATTTTCTAAAGGTCTCTCTTGATCAAAACGTCTGCCCCACAGCTGTGAACATCTCACAGAGCTCTAGCCTTGCTTCCTGAACCCGTTAGAAACTCACCTTTCATCGGACATTAATCTTATCCGTCTATGACAAACAGAAAGTGTCAAATCTATGAATTATTTTGGATTGCTGGCTATAAAGCGTGTGTGTGCATGCGTGAGTATATTTGTGTGCAAAAGTGCTGTGTGTGTGTGTGTGTGTGTGTGTCTGGTAAAGGCAGTGTGCGTGTTTGGACCTCTGTTCACTTAAAGTGTGTGTGCGTATGCACGCACGTACGTGTATGCGCTTCGAAAACAAAATCTTTACAACAGATGTTGAAAAATTCAAAACACCTAAAGGTCAATGGTACTATGCTTAGCTACTGCAGATTGACATGAGCAGTCACATATGTGGCACACAAAATGAACACGGAAAATGGCCTTTCTCATTTTAATCCCTGCCATGCCCATGAATATTGATTGGATTACCGTGAATTTAGAATAATAAACGGGTCTTGATTAGAGAGTTTATACATTGTCATTTATACCCCTACACGCAGTACAATAAGTCTGGTATGACATATTTATGACTTCATATATTTATAAAAGTGTATGTACAAAGATATTTAGCCTGGACAATGAGTACATTGGCATTCCAGTGTCCATCTGTGCTGAGTGTGAATAAAAAAATGAAGTAAGTCCTGGTAATAACCTCCCCTGGGAAAGAGGGAAAGAGAGAGAAAGAGAGATAGAGATCCCAATCCTCCATAAAAAAATTAAAATAAACTATGACCAAAAAACAAGAATACTTTTTGTTCAAAATTGAAAATTGGGGATTCGATTTAATTTATTGGATCATCGAATTAAAGAGCGTGTGAGTGTAATAGAGAGAGGACGGCCTTCAATGACAAAGCCAGTCAGAGTGCCAGGGAAACAGAGGAAGCCAGATAGCAGAGCCGGCACAGAAATATGTTTGCTCAACAAATCTGACAGCCAGAGGTCTATTCTTAGTTGCACGCGTCGATGTGGCTGCTCTCTGCTGGTTACGGATGTTAGTGGGAGAATAATATTGCTGTCTTGGGATTGGGACTCAGCGTTCTCCTCTAAAAATTGCTCTAGCTGTGCTGTAGTGTATCATTGTGGATACAAATAAAGTGCTTAAGTGTGTGTGTGTGTGTGTGTGTGTGTGTGTGTGTGTGTGTGTGTGTGTGTGTGTGTGTTTCTTACATATTCTGCTCACTCTATGAAATGTCTGTCTGGCTTAGCTATTTGTCTTATCTTGGCAACAGCAACTCCTTCTCACCTCGTGTGAAATATTCAGAAACCCCATTTACACCTTAAGTGCTTTTGAAGCGAGGAAGAAACAAGGTGTGAAAATCTATTTTTTAAAACAAAATCGGGTTTGAAGTCCAGATATGCCCGCAGGGCTTAGGGTCCTGTGTCAGTGGGTGAGTTTTAGAACACTATGTTTTGTGTGTGTGTGTGTGTCTGTGTGAAAGAGAGATACAGAGAGAGAGATACAGAGAGAGAGATACAGAGAGAGAGAGATACAGAGAGAGAGATAGAGAGAGAGAGAGAGAGAGAGAGAGAGCGAGAGAGAGAGAGAGAGAGAGAGAGAGAGAGAGAGAGAGAGAGAGAGAGAGAGAGAGAGAGAGAGAGAGAGGATGTGTGTGAGATAGAAAACCGTACCAGACGGAGTGACATTGACGAGGAGGAAGTGTTGGACATACCAAGAGGTTTTTACGCCGTCAGTCGCTGACTCACCCTCCATCGGGATTATAAGGACAATAAAGCTCCATTTATCTTTAATGAGAGGTATAACTGGGGTCCGAGGCCGGGTTATCACTGTTGAAATAGCCTGAGTGCTGCAGCCCAGATGAGGCTGCTGATTGGAGAGCGGCTCATAATAATGGCTGGAACGGAGCGAATGGAATGGCATTTAACCATGTGTTTGATAGCATTCCACTCATTCCCCTCCAGCCATTACCACAAGCCCGTCCTCCCCAATTAAGGTGCCACCAACCTCCTGTGGTGCTGCTACAATACATCCACTTCGGGCCGAATGTACTAATATACCAGGATTCTGGATGTGTTCAGACAATACAAAACTTTTGGTAAAATGTTTACAGACATATGTACTTTATTCATGTTTTAAAATGAGTTTATAGACTGTTAATCTTGAGATTATACAGTATATAGTGAATGAACAAGTGATGCACAGTTGTAAATAATTGGTTGATATGGTGTGATAATCTCGCTATTAGTCTATCATTAGAATAACAATACCTGATGTATTGGGTGGCGCAGTGGTTAAGGGTGCTGTACTGCAGCGCCAGCTGTGCCATCAGAGACTCTGGGTTCGCGTCCAGGCTCTGTCGTAACCGGCCGCGACCAGGAGGTCCGTGGGGCGACGCACAATTGGCCTAGTGTCGTCCGGGTTAGGGAGGGCTTGGCCGGTAGGGATGTCCTTGTCTCATCGCGCACCAGCGACTCCTGTGGCGGGCCGGGCGCAGTGCGCACTAACCAAGGTTGCCAGGTGCACGGTGTTTCCTCCGACACATTGGTGCGGCTGGCTTCCGGGTTGGATGCGCGCTGTGTTAAGAAGCAGCGCGGCTTGGTTGGGTTGTGTATCGTACGTCTCTCCCGAGCCCGTACGGGAGTTGTAGTGATGATACAAGATAGTAGTTTCTAGTTTCCCCTTGTTGTTACTATAAAGAGATCTTGGTTTCTGATTGCTTAGGAAGAGTGCCTGAATGCTTGGGAACTGTCCATGGTCCTAAGGTATAGGTGGCCCGTTTTTCACAACATTTCACATTCAGGTCAAAATGATGATCCTGTCTTTTCTCTCAATTTCATTATTTTACAAGTGAACAGAATCTAACGAGTCAATTGCCCTTAGAGGTCAACGTAAATTCCATTACAAATTAAATACACAGAAACAATGAAAATTAATTCAAAAATGTATGTATTACGCTTTCATAAGCCATAAACCATAATAAAGTAAGTAGGTAAGTAGGCCGGTAGGTTGGTAAGTATGTCGGTAGGCAGGGAGAAAGATAGATAAGAAGGTAGGTTGTTTAGGTACATTGCCTTGCAAAAGTATTCATCCCCCTTGGCGTTTTTCCTATTTTGTTGCATTACAACCTGCAATTTAAATAGATTTTTATTTGGATTGCATGTAATGGAATTTGGAGCTCTCCAAATAGGTCAGGGATAAAGTTGTGGAGAAGTACAGATCGGGGTTGGGTTATAAAAATAATTCATAAACTTTGAACATCCCAAGGAGCACCATTAAATCCATTATTAAAAAATTGAAGAAATATGTCACCACAACAAATCTGCCAAGAGAGGGCCGCCCACCAAAACTCATGGACCAGGCAAGGAGGGAATTAATAAGAGAGGCAACAAAGAGAACAAAGATAACCCTGAAGGAGCTGCAAAGCTCCACAGCGGAGAGTATCTGTCCATAGGACCACTTTATGCCGTACACTCCACAGAGCTGGGCTTTACGGAAGAGTGGCAAGAAAAAAGCCATTGCTTAAAGAAAAAAATAAGCAAACATTTTTGGTGTTGGCCAAAAGGCTCCCCAACACATGGAAGAGGGTACTCTGGTCAGATGAGACTAAAATTTAGCTTTTTGGCCATCAAGGAAAATGCTATGTCTGGCGCAAACCCAACACCCCTTATCACCCTGAGAACACCATCCCCACAGTAAAGCATGCTGGTGGCAGTATCATGCTGTGGGGATGTTTTTCATCGGCAGGGACTGGGAAACCTGTTTCAGTCTTCCAGAGATTTGAGACTGGGACGGAGGTTCACCTTCCAGCAGGACAATGACTCTAAGCATACTGCTAAAGCAACACTCAAGTGGTTTAAGGGGAAACATTAAAATGTATTGGAATGGCCTAGTCAAAGCCCAGACCTCAATCCAATTGAGAATCTGTGGTATGACTTAAAGATTGCTGTACACCAGCGGAACCCATCCAACTTGAAGGAGCTGGAGCAGTTTTGCCTTGAAGAATGGGCAAAAATCCCAGTGGCTAGCTATGCCAAGCTTATAGAGACTTACCCCAAGAGAATTGCAGCTGTAATTGCTGCAAAAGGTGGCTCTACCAAGTTTTGACTTTGTGGGGGTGAATAGTTATGCACGCTAAGTTTTCTGTTTTTTTTTGTCTTATTTCTTGCTTGTTTCACAATAGAAAATATTTTGCATCTTCAAAGTGGAAGATGTTAATTACAGGTGGTAAGGCAACAAAATAGGAAAAATGCCAAGGGGATGAATACTTTCGCAAGCCACTGTAGGTATGTCAGTAGGTGGGTAGATGGGTAGGTTGGTCAGTCGGTCAGGTCAGTCGGTAGGCAGACAAGTGCTTGTGTGTGTGTCTTTGTGTGTATTTGTTTGTGTACTTAGTATCTTGGGTAGCTTTTCTTAGATGGATGATGGGTCAACAGGAGAAAGAAGTGTCATCTCAACCCGAATCCATCTGTGAATGAGACAGATATACAGATAGATATATTTATACTCTAGAACAGGGTTTCCGTAACTCGGTCCTGGGGCCCCCACTGAGTACACGTTTTGTTTTTTGCACTAGCACTACACAGCTGATTCAAATCATCAAAGCTTGATGACGAGTGGATTATTTGAATCAACTGTGTAATGCTAGGGCAAAAACAAAAACGTGCACCCAGGAAAGATTTTGGAGACCCGGCTCTAGAAATATTATCTAAATGATAGAAACCTAACTTACTTAAAATGGTATGTCACACTCAAGACCTGCCTGTGTCATTCCTGTTCTTACTACTCTTCTTCTATGGGTTGAATCTGTTAACTCCGATATCCCCAAACTATGGAAATCCATAAAAGATTTATTTGAGTTTTTTTTGCTTGGGATTTTCTATCTGCTCACCTTTTCTTGAAACTCTTGAAGCTTCCTGTCTCTCTTGTCCTCTCTTGTTGCCTGAATTTCAGTATGAATGTCACTGCGTTTCATCTCATCTCCCTGAATATCCCTCTTCTCCTCCTCCTGTTCACCCTTTCCACCTTCTCCTCTGGTGCTTTTGCTTCCATTTATTTTGATTTTTTTCTCTCCTATCAATGCTCCCCTCTGCCTGCTCCTTCACCTCTGTGGGAGAATTAGAAGAGTTCACCAGTCAAATACTTTACATAATGTATTTGACCCAGGTCTGACCCGCATAAAGTGTAATCTACAGTGAATATACGGTGAAACCCTTTATTCTATTCAATTAATCCCAGAGTCTCATCCTAAACCTCAACTCACCCTGTCCCTCTCCAAACCCAGTATTTCAGCTCCCGTTTCCTTGTAAATGGCTGTCATCCAGGATGGAGAGATGGGGCAGGAGGATGGGTTGCAGCGTGTCACAGATAGAGATGGGAGGGAGAGTGGTATAGAAGGGGGGGAAATATGTTGACAGGTGTAGGGATGGACAGGGGGCAGGCAGTTGGGGAGGAGACGGAAGAGGAGGATGTGGTAGCAGAAGCATGGGATGAATGTCTGTCTCCCATCTCTCTGTGAGGCTCTCTAATTGGCCCTGGGCTCTGCAGGGTGGGAGAAACAGAGGAACAGGGTTAAGTTAGGCCACAGTGGTATGCAGATTCATCCAACAGACTGCATAGTTACAGTGCCTTCAGAAAGTAGTCATACATACCTTGACATTTATTGTGTTACAGCCTAAATTTATAATGGATGAATGATTTACTTTTCTTCGCCCATCTACGCACAATAGCCCATAATGACAAATTGAAAACATGTTTTCATTTTTGTATTAAGCGAATTAACTTAAAATGGAATACAGAAATATCTCATATGAATGAGTATTCACACCCCTGAGTCAAGACGTGTTAGAATCATCGTTGGCAACGATTAAAGCTATGAGTCTTTCTGGGTAAGTCTGTAAGAGCTTTCCATCCATGGATTGGGCAATATTTGTCCATTATTATTTTCAAAATTCTTCAAGCTCTGTCAAATTGGTTGTTGATCATTGCTAGACAACAGTTTTAAGTCAAAACTGTAACTCGGCCACTCACTAACATTCACTGTCTTCTTCGTATTTTTTTGCCTTGTGTTTTCAGTTATTGTCCTGCTGAAAGGGGAATTCATCTCCCAGTGTCTGGAAGAATGCAGACGGGACCAGATTTTCCTCTAGGATTATACCTGTGCTAAGACCCATTTAATTAATTTTTTAGTCTGAAAAACTTCTAGTCTTTAAAGATTACAAGCAGCCATCACTATGCTTGAAAATATGGAGAGTGGTAATAAGTAACGTGTTGTATTGGATTTGCCCCAAACATAACACTTTGTATTCATGACAAAAAGATAATTGCTTTGCCACATTTCTTGCAGTATTTAGTGCCTTGTTGCAAACAGGATGCACGTTTTTGGAAAATGTGTATTCCGTATGGCTTCCTTCTTACCACTCTGTCAATTAGGTTAGTATTGTGTAGTAACTACAATGTTGTTGATCCACCCTCAGTTTTCTCATATTACTGCCATTTAATTTAGTAACTGTTTCAAAGTCAACATTGGCCTCATGGTGTTGATCCCTGAGCAGTTTCCTTCCTCTCCGGCAACTGAGTTAGGAAGGGTGCCTGTATCTTTGTAGTGACTGGGTGTAGTGAAACACCATCCAAAGTGTAATTAATAACTTCAACATGCTCAATGGGATGTTCAATGTCATTTTTTTTACCCATCTACCAATAGGTTCCCTTCTTTGAGAGCCATTGGGAAACCTCCCTGGTCTATGTGATTGAATTGAGGGACCTTACAGATATTTATACACTATATATACAAAGTATGTGGACACCCCTTGAAATTCGGGCCATTTCAACCACACCTGTTGCTGATAAAATCGAGCACACAGCCATGCAATCTCCATAAACGAACATTGGCAGTAGAATGGCCTTACTGAAGAGCTCAGTGACTTTCAACATGGCACCGTCATAGGATGCCACCTTTCCAACAAGTCAGTTTGTCAAATTTCCGTCCTGCGAGAACTGCCCGTCAACGGTAAGTGCTGTTATTTTGAAGTGGAGACATCTAGGAGCAACAACGGCTCAGTCACGAGGAGGTAGGCCACACAAGCCTACAGAATGGGACCGCCGAGTGCTGAGGGTGCTTAGCACGTAAAAAATTGTCTGTCCTCGGTTGCAACACTCACTACCGAGTTCCAAACTGCCTCTGGAAGCAACATCGGCACAATAAATGTTAGTCAGAATCTTCATCAAATGGTTTTCCATGGTCGAACAGCCGCAGATAAGCCTAAGATCACCATTAGCAATGCCAAGTGTCGGCTGGAGTGGTGTAAAGCTTGCCGCCATTAGACTCTGGAGCAGTGGAAATGCTTTCTCTGGAGTGATGAATCACACTTCACCATCTGGCAGGCCGATGGACGAATCTGGGATTGGCGGATGCCAGGAGAACGCTACCTGCCCCTGTCCATAGTGCCAACTGTAAAGTTTGGTGGAGGAGGAAAAATGGTCTGGGGCTGTTTTTCATGGTTCGGGCTAGGCCCCTTAGTTCCAGTGAAGGGAAATCATAACCAAGTGCACGCACTCACCGGAGTGCGTCACAAACATTTTCCAACCAAACAGATGCATCACGAAAGTCAGAAATAGCAATAAAATAAATGTCAATTTATTTGGCGCGTTTGATTCAGAAATACACCTGTTCCAACTCCCCCAACATGCCTACAAAGCAATGTAAAAAGTTACCTGTAAACTTGGTCCAAACATTTCAAACAATGTTTCTAATCCAACCTCAGGTACCTTAATATGTAAATAATCAAATTGAAATGACAGAAATTGTAATATTATTAAAATAAAAAATTCATGAAAATACAAGTGTCATACATCATTTAAAAGCTTGACTTCTTGTTAATCCAGCCGCGTTGTTACATTTCAAAAAGGATTTACAGCGAAAGCACACCATGCGATTATCTGTGGACAGGGCCCCGCATACAAAAGCATTTAAAAACATTTTCCAACCAAGCAGATGCATCGCGAAAGTCAGAAATAGCGATAAAATAAATCCCTTACCTTTAAAGATCTTCATCTGGTTGCAATCACAAGGGTCCCAGTTACATAACAAATGGTCCTTTTATTCTTTAAAGTCCTTCTTTATATCCCCAAAAAAGTATGTTTATTTTGCGCACTTCATTCAATAATCCACCTGTTTCCCCTCGTTCAAAATGCATACAAAATGAATCCCAAACGTTACCAATAAAATTGGTCCAAACATGTCAAACAACGTTCCTAATCAATCCTCAGGTATCCTAATATGTAAATAAACAATACAATTTAAGACAGAAAATAGTATATTCAATACCGGAAATAAATAACGCTACAGCATTTCTAGATGATTCTGTACTTCCAACTTTGTGACAACAGTTTGGGGGAAGGACCTTTCCTTTTTCACCATGACAATGCCCTCATGCACAAAGCGAGGTCCATACAGAAATAGTTTGCCAAGATTGGCGTGGAAGAACTTGATTGGCATGCACAGAGCCCTGACCTCAACTTCATCGAACACCTTTGGGATGAATTGGAACGCCAACTGCGAGACAGGCCTATTCGCCCAATGTCAGTGCCCGACCTCACTAATGCTGTTGTGGCTGAATGGAAGCAAGTCCCTGCAGCAATGTTCCAACATCTAGTGGAAATCCTTCCCAAAAGAGTGGAGGCTGTTGTAGCAGCAAAGGGGGGACCATCTCCATATTAATGCCCCTGATTTTGGAATGAGATGTTCGAGGAGCAGGTATCCACAAACTTTTGGTCATGTAGTGTATGTGTGGGGTACAGAGATGAGGTAGTGTTAAACAGTATTAGTCCATGCAACTTATTCTGTAATTTATTAAGCACATTTTTACTCCTGAGCTTATTCAGGCTTTGCCACGCCCTGACCGTAGAGATCTTTTTATTCTCTATGTTTGGTTGGTCAGGGTGTGACTCGGGTGGGAAACTCTATGTTCTGTGTTTCTATGTTTTGGCCAGGTATGGTTCTCAATCAGAGACAGCTGTCTATCGTTGTCTCTGATTGGGAATCATACTTAGGCAGCCTTTTTTGTTTTTGTATTTGTGGGTAGTTGTCTTTGTTAGTGGCCTGTATAGCCCTAGTAAGCTTCACGTTCGTTTTTGTTGTTTCTTGTTTTGTTGGCGACATTTATAATAAAGACAAATGTACGCTCACCACGCTGCACCTTGGTCCGGTCATTTCCACGACGATGGCGATCGTGACAGAACTACCCACCACAAACGGACCAAGCGGCATGGCCGGGAGGAGCAGACAGAGTGAGCAGACAGCCACGAGGGTCCCCAGTCCAGGGCCTGCAGAGAGGGTCCCCAGTCCGGGGTCGGCGACGAGGGTCCCCGCATCAGAGGCGCCACCAAAGTGGGGGGAGCTAGAGGTGGAGCGGGGTCTGCGTCCCGCAACGGAGCCGCTACCGAGGTAGATGCCCACCCGGACCCTCCCCTATAGTGTCAGGTTTGCGGCCGGAGTCCGCACCTTTGGGGGGGGGGGGGTACTGTCACGCCCTGACCGTAGAAATCTTTTTATTCTCTATGTTTGGTTGGTCACGCACCTCAGGGCGAGTGCGAGGAGCAGGAACAGGACGGACCTGACTGGGGACAGGCACTTGAGGGAGAGTGCGAGGAGCAGGAACAGGACGCACCTGACTGGGAAAGCGCACTTGAGGAAGAGTGCTAGGAGCAGGCACAGGACATACCGGGCTGTGGAGACGTACTGGAGACCTGGTGCGTATAGCCGGCATCAAAGGTACCGGAACTTTAGCACACTTCACACGGCAAGTGCGAGGAGCTGACACAAGACGTACTGGTTTGTGAGGGTGCACTGGAGCCCTGGTGCTTATAGCCGGCTTCAATTGTTCCGGAACTTTAACCCACTTCTCAGGATGAGTATGGGGAGCTGGTGGCACCAAACTGACAACACGTTCCTTTATTCCAAATTGTTGCATCCTCCACCAACTCAACAACTCTCCCATTTCTCTCTCCTCCAAATTCTCCTTCTTCTCCCAGACTGGCTCTGGTTCACTCCTCGGCTCCACCGACTGCGCCATGTCCCCCCCCCCCCCCCCCCCCCCCCCAAAAAAAGATTTGGGCTTCTGTGGCCTACCTCCCAGGCTTCGTCGCTGTCCCTCCTTCACTGCTTCCGCCTGCCTCCATGGCAGGCTCTTCTCTCCTGCTATTATGTCGTCCCAAGTCCAGGATGTTCTCTCCCTAATCTCCTCTGCAGACCAGGATGCCATTATCTCCCGGGCACGCTGCTTGGTTGGTTGTTGGTGGGATCTTCTGTCACGATCGTTATAATGATTGGACCAAGGCGCAGCGTGCGTAGGATTTCACATATTTTAATAAAAATAAAAATCATACCAGGCCAACATAAACCATTAATCACCTAGATGACCCACCCTAACTACTATCACGCCCCAACCAACAGAGAATAAGCAGCTCTCTATGGTCAGGGTGTGACAGATTATTCAAAGAAATAATGAGTATTTTCACCTGAGAAAACAAACCTTTAAATCTAAATATAGTAGGCCAAGCATTAAATAGTAAAAATATTAGGCCAAGCATGAAATAGTAAAATAAAAAGTAATGTATCTGTCACGCCCTGATCTGTTTCACCTGTCTTTGTGATTGTCTCCACCCACCTCCAGGTGTCTCCTGTTTTCCCCTTTTGTCCCCGGTGTATTTATCCCTGTGTTTCCTGTCTCTCTGTGCCAGTATTTTGCCAAGTCAACCAGCGTTTCTCCTAGCTCCTATTTTTCCCAGTCTTTGTTTTTTTACTAGCCCTTCTGGTTTTGACTCTTGCTTGTCCTGACGCCGAATCCGCCGGCCTGACCTCTCTGCCTGTTCTGACCTCGAGCCTGCCTAACCCCTTGTACTGCTTGGACTCTGACCTGTTCACTGAACCCTTGTCTGTCCTGAACTCGAGCCTGCCTATCCCCTGGTACTGTTTGGACTCTGACCTGATTTCTGAACTCTCGCCTGTCCCCGACCTGCCTTTTGCCTACCCCTTATGGTATAATAAATATCGGCGCTCAGCCATCTGCCTCCTGTGTTTGCATTTGGGTCTCGCCTTGTGCCCTTATAGTATCAGCGTTAAAGACTAAATGTTTCACTGCTGATAAATGTAATCCAATCAACAAAAGCATGCATTAATGAAATTAAAGCCCTATCATAACACCGATGATTAAATCCATTTTCAGAGTGAAAACTTAGTAAACATTATTTTGGATTTCCAATAGGACATGTCTGATATCTGTTTTGATCTCCTGTATGTATCTGGTGTCTATTTGAGAAAGATTATCTCCACACTCAGAGTAGTGGTAAGACTTTTCTCTTGTGTGAACTGTCTAACGAACTACACTACCGGTCAAAAGTTTTAGAACATCTACTCATTCATGTTTTCTATTATTTTTACTATTTTCTACATTGAAAAAATAAAAAATGAAGACATCAAAACTATGAAATAACACATATGGAATCATGTAGTAACCAAACAAGTGTTAAACAAATCAAAATATATTTTCTATTTGAGATTCTTAAAATAGCCACCCTTTTCCTTGATGACAGCTTTGCACACCCTTGGCATTCTTTCAACCAGGTTGGCTATATGATCATACTGGTAATAGATCCATTGTTTTATTACGTGTGAGACACAGCTGAGTGAGCATACGTTTAAACTATTTGCTTTTTATTTTTATTTTACTGGGCTGCTGGTGTCTGCATCTGATGGTCAGTCTCAGCGGAGGGAGAGAGCAGCAGAGTGAGGGTCCGTCTCTCAATATCCCTCCGCTCTCCCTTTCCTCCACTGACACTGACCAAAAAGGACACCGTCTTCCAGCTGATGGGGAAACTCGAGTCGCACTGCATTATTTAATGCAAAAATTCTCATTCACAAATTCATGTTGTTACTCCTATGAACAGAGAAAGTGAAATATTCCTCTACTAAAAAATACCCAAGCTGCTAATAATAACAACCCAGGCTTATAAATACACTTGCCCACTCATTCATTAATGCTGCACTGCTTGCTGTAGAGCTGAGTGGAAGTAGGAAGAACGCACATTTCATGGCTTATAAAAGTGTTGAATACAAAGTGTTGACAGTGCGGAGTAAGAACTTAAAGATCAACTCACTTGGCTCCTGAGTGGCACAGCGGTCTAAGGCACTGCATCTCAGAGCAAGAGGTGTCATTACAGTCACTACAGCGCAAGAGGTGTCATTACAGTCACTACAGTCCCTGGTTCAAATCCAGGCTGAATCACATCCCATAGGGCAAAGCACAATTGGCCCAGCGTCACCCGGGCTAGGCTGTCATTGCAAATAAGAATTTGCTAGTGGGAGAACTTCCGGTGAAACTGGAGGTCGTGCAATTCAAATAAATAATCATAAAAATTATGTATATTAAACATGTAGGTACATACAAGTGTCTTATATCGATTGAAAGCTTAAATTATTGTTAACCTAACTGCACTGTCCGATTTATAGTAGCCATTACAGCGAAAGCAGGCCATGCGATTGTTTAAGGATTGCATCCCACATCAAAATATTTTTACACAGGCACAGGTTTCATAAATTCAAAAAATAGCAATTTATTCAGTTACTTTTTGAAAATCTTCCACTGATTTGTCATCCAAAGGGTCCCAGCTATAACATGTAGGGTCGTTTTGTTAGATAAAATCCTTCTTTATATCCCAAAAAGTTAGTTTAGTTGGCGCCATCGATTTGAGTAATCCACTCGTTCAACATGCAGAGAAAGGAATCCAAAAATGTACCGCTAAACTTTGTTAAAACAAGTCAAAATACATTTCTATTGACTCCTCAGATACCCTAAAATGTAATTAAACTATAATATTTCATACAGAAAGAAGTATGTTCAATAGGAAACCGATATTAGCAGGTGCGTCTTGTCTTCCTCGCGCGCCCAAACACGAATTTCCAATAGTGTGTAACAGTACTAAAACTCATATTTCTTACTCGTTTTGGAAGAAACAAGCCTGAAACCTTGAGTATAGAGTGCTGACACCCTGTGAAAGCCATAGGAATTGCATACTGGGAACTAGATTTAATTAGATTTAATTATTTCACTATACTTTCCATTGTAAGATCATGGGCTCTCAATTTTTTTTTATTCAGGTTTGTTTTTCTTTGGATTGTCTTCTACCATATCTATTCTGTTATAGTCTCCTACATTATTTGAACATTTCTACAAACTTCAAAGTGTTTTCTTTCCAATGGTACCAATTGTATATATATCCTGGCTTCGGAGCCTGAGAAATAGGCAGTTTACTTTGGGCACGTCAGTCAGGCAGAAATTGAGAAAAAAGGCCCTAGCCCTGACTTGCCTGGTTAAATAAAATAATTAAAAACAGTATTCCTTGACAGTTTCTCTCTAGTGATGGTTTTAAACGTTTTGAAATTTCAGAGTATACATTTTTCTGTTGCTTTCTTTTATGCCTTCTAAATTACTGTAGACATGGTAATCTGAACCACCAATTGACTTGATTTGCTCTCTGGGCCCGCCAGGAAGGCAGAGTTTGTACCTTCAGACACATGAAATGGTTCAAAATGGCAACAGTTTGCCTATCCGGCGCGTGAATCGGGTACACCTAATGCCAACAGCTTGAGACTAATAAAAAATATAGGAACACAAGGCATTATCATTTTTACAGAAATGTTTGGCGATCGACTAGGAATGCCTTGGAGATCGTGATTGACCGGTTGGTGACCACTGCTCTAGAAAATTGAGTGTTCAATCTCATGCTTCTCTCCCCTGGCTGCCTGACAGTCCCAGGGGAGCTATGCAGCATTCTTGGGACTACTGCGAGCATGCGCACGTGTGCAGTTTAGAGGGACAATTGCTCTTATGCTTTATATATCCTTGAGTGTCAGGGACTACCATTTTACTGCACATAATGAGATGGTATTATGTTTGATGAGAGTAAATAAAACAGATTAAATAACATCTGTCACGCCCTGGCCATAGAGAGGCTTTTTATTCTCTATTTTGGTTAGGCCAGGGTGTGACTAGGGTGGGCGTTCTATGTTCTTTTTTTCTATGTTTTTGTTCTATGTTTTGTATTTCTGGTTTTGGCCTGGTATGGTTCCCAATCAGAGGCAGCTGTCAATCGTTGTCTCTGATTGAGAACCATACTTAGGCAGCCTGTTTACCCACTATGGGTTGTGGGTAGTTGTTATCTGTTTTGTGTTGCTGCACCTTACAGGACTGTTTCGTTTTTGTTTCACTCTCTTTGTTATTTTGTTTAGTGTTTCTGTTCCAATAAATAACATGAACACTTACCATACTGCGCATTGGTCTGATCCTTCATACTCCTCGTCAGAAGAGGAAGAAAACCGTTACAACATCCAGCTAAACTAAAGTCTCTAAAGCTCAAATTGGCAGTTTGAAGTGTCTCAAATCCTATTTATTTATTTTCATATCCAATTAGTATCTGTTCTTTTTGCTGCAGTCTGGATAGCCTAAAAACGCATGGAATCTGATATTTCAAGGACCCCACACACCCCAGTCATGAGCTGTTCTCTCCCTTACCATCGGTCAGACGTATCAGAACATGAGGTCTGATACCAACAGGCTCAGAGACCGTTTCTATCTACAAGCCATCAGACTGCTGAACACTTGAACTGGACTGACCACCTGCTCTGATTCTCCGCACCTTAGCACACATTACAGCTGTTGCTACCAGACTCTTATTACACTGCTCAATTTATACACTTTCCCCGGACCCCCCTTCCCCAATACACATGTAAATATTGTACTATAAATGGTGCCTTCCTGTATTATACTTAAGCTAAAAAAAATATTATATTCTGCTGCCATTTACTTTATGTTCCTATTCTTATTTGTATTATTTCTTATTGTTGTTGCATTGTCGAGACGGAACATGCAATTAGTTGGACAATATACCATGCGTATCCTGTACATACAGTGCCTTGCGAAAGTATTCGGCCCCCTTGAACTTTGCGACCTTTTGCCACATTTCAGGCTTCAAACATAAAGATATAAAACTGTATTTTTTGTGAAGAATCAACAACAAGTGGGACACAATCATGAAGTGGAACGACATTTATTGGATATTTTAAACTGTTTTAACAAATCAAAAACTGAAAAATTGGGCGTGCAAAATTATTCAGCCCCCTTAAGTTAATACTTTGTAGCGCCACCTTTTGCTGCGATTACAGCTGTAAGTAGCTTGGGGTATGTCTCTATCAGTTTTGCACATCGAGAGACTGAAATTTTTTCCCATTCCTCCTTGCAAAACAGCTTGAGCTCAGTGAGGTTGGATGGAGAGCATTTGTGAACAGCAGTTTTCAGTTCTTTCCACAAATTCTCGATTGGATTCAGGTCTGGACTTTGACTTGGCCATTCTAACACCTGGATATGTTTATTATTGAACCATTCCATTGTAGATTTTGCTTTATGTTTTGGATCATTGTCTTGTTGGAAGACAAATCTCCGTCCCAGTCTCAGGTCTTTTGCAGACTCCATCAGGTTTTCTTCCAGAATGGTCCTGTATTTGGCTCCATCCATCTTCCCATCAATTTTAACCATCTTCCCTGTCCCTGCTGAAGAAAAGCAGGCCCAAACCATGATGCTGCCACCACCATGTTTGACAGTGGGGATGGTGTGTTCACCTGTGTTGCTTTTACGCCAAACATAACGTTTTGCATTGTTGCCAAAAAGTTCAATTTTGGTTTCATCTGACCAGAGCACCTTCTTCCACATGTTTGGTGTGTCTCCCAGGTGGCTTGTGGCAAACTTTAAACAACACTTTTTATGGATATCTTTAAGAAATGGCTTTCTTCTTGCCACTCTTCCATAAAGGCCAGATTTGTGCAATATATACGACTGATTGTTGTCCTATGGACAGAGTCTCCCACCTCAGCTGTAGATCTCTGCAGTTCATCCAGAGTGATCATGGGCCTCTTGGCTGCATCTCTGATCAGTCTTCTCCTAGAATGAGCTGAACGTTTAGAGGGACGGCCAGGTCTTGGTAGATTTGCAGTGGTCTGATACTCCTTCCATTTCAATATTATCGCTTGCACAGTGCTCCTTGGGATGTTTAAAGCTTGGGAAATCTTTTTGTATCCAAATCCGGCTTTAAACTTCTTCACAACAGTATCTCGGACCTGCCTGGTGTGTTCCTTGTTCTTCATGATGCTCTCTGCGCTTTTAACGGACCTCTGAGACTATCACAGTGCAGGTGCATTTATACGGAGACTTGATTACACACAGGTGGATTGTATTTATCATCATTAGTCATTTAGGTCAACATTGGATCATTCAGAGATCCTCACTGAACTTCTGGAGAGAGTTTGCTGCACTGAAAGTAAAGGGGCTGAATAATTTTGCATGCCCAATTTTTCAGTTTTTGATTTGTTAAAAAAGTTTGAAATATCCAATAAATGTCGTTCCACTTCATGATTGTGTCCCACTTATTGTTGATTCTTCACAAAAAAATACAGTTTTATATCTTTATGTTTGAAGCCTGAAATGTGGCAAAAGGTCGCAAAGTTCAAGGGGGGCGAATACTTTCGCAAGGCACTATATGACTTTAAACTTGAAAATATTTCAAGACACATTTCAAACCACCTTCGTAGTTAGTTTGAAGTCAGATACAAATCTGATTCCGGGCCATGCGGCTTGTGTCTGAACGGTCAAATCTGATTTCCCTCAAGTGTTTTTTAAACTGTTATTTGGCATGTCTTGTTGCTTACTAGTTACTTTGTTGAGCTGATTGACAAGAACATGTGGTAGCTAACGAGCTTGTTAATCGTTTAGAAACAAATTATTGAAGATGTTGGGAAGATAAACAGCTCTTGTACCTTGCTAGCTAGTTGACTGCTGTTGTTGTAAAGGGTCATGGGACCCCTACAGGACTCCAACTGCTTCCAATTACCCTAGGCCATGCCCCTTCCCTCCACACACCTGTTCCCACTCCCTAATCACTCCCTAATCACCTCTGCCTTTTTCACCCCTTTCAGTTCCGTGTTTAAGCAGCATGCTCCTTCCTACATGGGGTGGCGCTATCCTTCCATTTTGCGTGATATGATTAAGTGTCTTATATTGTAGGAGAAATGTAAGTTAACCATGTATATTACCTTGCTTGAACTTATGTTGTATCCTTTATAGCTATGCTAATTACTTTTTATGTTTAGTCCTGACAGCCTCCTTAGTTTGTAGATATACAGTGCCTTCAGAAAGTATTCACACCCCTTGACTTTTTCCACATTTTGCCTGGTTACAGCCCGAATTTAAAATTTATTCAATTGAGTGTGTCACTGGCCTACACACAATACCCCATACTGTCATAGTGGAATTATGTTAGAAATGTCAACAAATTAATTAAAAATGACATGTCTTGAGTCAAGTATTCCACCCCTTTGTTATGGGAAGCCAAAATAAGTTCAGGAGTAGAAATATGCTTAAATTGCATGGACTCACTCTGTGCAAAAATAGTGTTTAACTTCTTATGGCTGCAGGGGCACGATTAAGTAGCTTGGATGAATAAGGTGCCCAGAGTAAACAGCCTGCTCCTCAGTCCCAGTTGCTAATACATGCAAATTATTAGTACATTTGGATAGAAAACACTCTGAAGTTTCTAAAACTGTTTGAATGATGTCTGTGAGTATAACAGAACTCATATGGCAGGCAAAAACCTGAGAAAAAATCCAAACAGGAAGTGGGAAATCTGAGGTTTGTAATTTTTGAACTCAGCCCTATCGAATACACAGTGGGATATTGGTTATGTTGCACTTCCTAGGGCTTCCACTAGATGTCAACCGTCTTTAGAAACTTGAATGAGGCTTCTACTGTGATGTGGGGCCAGATGAGAGCTCTTGGAGTCAGTGGTCTGGCAGAGAGCCAGGTCCTGGTCATGCGCATTTCACATGAGAGCGACCTGCGTTCCATGGCTTTTCTACAGACAATGGAATTCTCTGGTTGGAACGTTATTGAAGATTTATGATAAAACCATCCTAAAGATTGTTTCTATACTTAGTTTGAAATGTTTCTACGACCTGTAATATAACTTTTTAAACTTGACGTTCGGCTGGACTTGCACGAGTGTTTGGATTTGTGTACTAAACGCCCTAACAAAAGTAGCTACTTGGACATAAATAATGGACATTATCGAACAAATCAAACGTTTATTGTGGAACTAGGATTCCTGGGAGTGCATTCTGATGAAGATCATCAAAGGTAAGGGAATATTTCTAATGTTATTTCTGATTTCTGTTGACTCCAACATGGCGGATATTATTTTTTTCAGAGTGCCGTTCTCAGATTATTGCGTGGTGTGCTTTTTCCGTAAAGTTTTTTTGAAATCTGACAAAGCGGTTGCATTAAGGAGAGGTATATCTATAATTGCATGTGTAACACTTGTATTTTCATCAACATTTATTATGAGTATTTCTGTAAAATTGATGTGGCAATGCAAAATCACTGGATGTATTGGAACTAGTGAATGTAACACGCCAATGTAAACTCAGATTTTTTTATATAAATAGGAACTTAATCAAACAAAAACATACATGTATTGTGTAACATGAAGTCCTATGAGTGTCATCTGATGAAGATCATCAAAGGTTAGTGATTAATTTTGTCTCTATTTGTGCTTTTTGTGACTCCTATCTTTGGCTGGAAAAATGACTGGGTTTTTCTGTGGCTTGGTGGTGACCTAACAATCGTTTGTAGTGCTTTCGCTGTAAAGCCTATTTGAAATCGGACACGGTGGCTGGATTAACAACAAGATTACCTTTAAAACGGTATGAGATACATGTATGTTTGAGGAAATTTATTTATGAGATTTCTGTTGTTTTGAATTTAGCTCCCAGTACTTTCATTGACTGTTGTTATATTGATCCCGTTAACGGGATTGCAGCCCTCATTGCTGTACCCCACACATGCAATTATCTGTAAGATCCCCTCATTTGAGTAGTGAATTTCAAACACAGATTCAACCACAAAAGACTGGGGAGGTTTTCCAATGCCTCGCAAAAGGGCACCTATTGGGAGATGGGTAAAAAATGTAAAAAGCAGACACTGAATATCCCTTTGAGCATGGTAAAGTTATGAATTACACTTTGGATGGTGTATCAATACACCCAGTCACTACAAAGATACAGGCATCCTTCCTAACTCAGTTGCCATAAAGGAAAGAAAGGGAGGGCATAGGCCCATCCACTTGGGAGCCAGGCCCACCCATTGGGAAGCTAGGGCCTTCCACAAAAGGGCTTTATTACAGACCCGCCACAAAAGGGCATTATTACAGGCACAAATACTCCTCAGTTTCATCAGCTGTCTGGGTGGCTGGTCTCAGACGATCCCGCATGTGAAGAAGCCGGATGTGGAGGTCCTAGGCTGTTACACATGGTCTGTGGTTGTGAGGCCGGTTGGACATACTGCCAAATTCTCTAAAACTACGTTGAGGCGGCCAATGGTAGAGAAATGAACATTACATTCTTTGGTAACAGCTCTGGTGGACATTCCCATAGTCACCATGCCAATTGCAGGCTCCCTCAAAACTTGAGACATCTTTGGCATTGTGTTGTGTGACAAAACTGCACATTTTAATGTGGCCTTTTAGTTTCCCTAGCACATGGTGCACCTGTGTAATGATCATGCTGTTTAATCGGCTTCTTGATATGCCACACCTGTCAGGTGTATGGATTATCTTGGCAAAGGATAAATGGTCACTAACAGGGATGTAAACAAATTTGTGTACAACATTTGAGAAAAAATAAACTTTTTGTCCTGGGATCTTTTATTTCAGGTCATGAAACATGGGATCAACACTTTACATGTTGCATTTATATTTTTGTTGAGTATACTTTTTCACGGCACTATACAGTGCCTTGCGAAAGTATTCGGCCCCCTTGAACTTTGCGACCTTTTGCCACATTTCAGGCTTCAAACATAAAGATATATAACTGTATTTTTTTGTGAAGAATCAACAACAAGTGGGACACAATCATGTAGTGGAACAACATTTATTGGATATTTCAAACTTTTTTAACAAATCAAAAACTGAAAAATTGGGCATGCAAAATTATTCAGCCCCTTTACTTTCAGTGCAGCAAACTCTCCAGAAGTTCAGTGAGGATCTCTGAATGATCCAATGTTGACCTAAATGACTAATGATGATAAATACAATCCACCTGTGTGTAATCAAGTCTCCGTATAAATGCACCTGCACTGTGATAGTCTCAGAGGTCCGTTAAAAGCGCAGAGAGCATCATGAAGAACAAGGAACACACCAGGCAGGTCCGAGATACTGTTGTGAAGAAGTTTAAAGCCGGATTTGGATACAAAAAGATTTCCCAAGCTTTAAACATCCCAAGGAGCACTGTGCAAGCGATAATATTGAAATGGAAGGAGTATCAGACCACTGCAAATCTACCAAGACCTGGCCGTCCCTCTAAACTTTCAGCTCATACAAGGAGAAGACTGATCAGAGATGCAGCCAAGAGGCCCATGATCACTCTGGATGAACTGCAGAGATCTACAGCTGAGGTGGGAGACTCTGTCCATAGGACAACAATCAGTCGTATATATTGCACAAATCTGGCCTTTATGGAAGAGTGGCAAGAAGAAAGCCATTTCTTAAAGATATCCATAAAAAGTGTTGTTTAAAGTTTGCCACAAGCCACCTGGGAGACACACCAAACATGTGGAAGAAGGTGCTCTGGTCAGATGAAACCAAAATTGAACTTTTTGGCAACAATGCAAAACGTTATGTTTGGCGTAAAAGCAACACAGCTGAACACACCATCCCCACTGTCAAACATGGTGGTGGCAGCATCATGGTTTGGGCCTGCTTTTCTTCAGCATGCTTTTCTTCAGATGGTTAAAATTGATGGGAAGATGGATGGAGCCAAATACAGGACCATTCTGGAAGAAAACCTGATGGAGTCTGCAAAAGACCTGAGACTGGGACGGAGATTTGTCTTCCAACAAGACAGTGATCCAAAACATAAAGCAAAATCTACAATGGAATGGTTCAATAATAAACATATCCAGGTGTTAGAATGGCCAAGTCAAAGTCCAGACCTGAATCCAATCGAGTATCTGTGGAAAGAACTGAAAACTGCTGTTCACAAATGCTCTCCATCCAACCTCGCTGAGCTCGAGCTGTTTTGCAAGGAGGAATGGGAAAAATGTTCAGTCTCTCGATGTGCAAAACTGATAGAGACATACCCCAAGCGACTTACAGCTGTAATCGCAGCAAAAGGTGGCGCTACAAAGTATTAACTTAAGGGGGCTGAATAATTTTGCACGCCCAATTTTTCAGTTTTTGGTTTGTTAAAAAAGTTTGAAATATCCAATAAATGTCGTTCCACTTCATGATTGTGTCCCACTTGTTGTTGATTCTTCACAAAAAAGTACAGTTTTATATCTTTATGTTTGAAGCCTGAAATGTGGCAAAAGGTCGCAAAGTTCAAGGGGGCCGAATACTTTCGCAAGGCACTGTATATGGGATGGAAGTAACTAGATATGATTATATTCCTAAATAGACCATCCGGGTCCTCCCATGAGCATGCCAAACCAAGGGTTGGAAACCCCAGAACCTGAAATGAACAAATGTATTTTAGGAACCGAAAACAAAAGTGATCTAACGTTATACTGTTCCAGAACAAAACCATTATTTTAGAAGCATGGAACCCCCCCCCCACCCTGAATCATAGGTTACAGTAAACCGTCTGACATTACAAGCGTAATTCAGAAATTAGGGAGAGATATTTAATTAGAGAATAATAAAAACATTTCAATGCTAGTTAAGGATTCTATAGCCTAATTATCAAGTTTCACATTGGTATTATTAACTAAAAAAAGTTAAGACGTGTTTTCAATTCTAGTGCTGCGCTGCACACACACACGTGTTAGCTAGCTAGGTAACGTTTGCTCTGGTCCGACAATAAATCAACTCGGAAGTTCAGACATTCAAAATTCCTCCATAGAAGCTGCTGCTCCGTAGGTAGGACTCTGTGGGACTAATTCAGATAATGCATGTCATAAAATGCCCAGTGCTTCCTCAACCCTCACTAGCACTCTCACACTCAAAATTGCAGCTGCATCTCGAACCCTACACTGTGACTGGCAGCACAGTGTGTATGTCTTTCATTATGATTAAACCAGGCTGTTACGGCAAAATACAATTTGCTCTTCACAATTTTGCTATAGGCCTACAGATTAAATTGCTTACCCGCTCCACAGCAAGCTGCTCTATCCGCTCCACCTAATTTAACGTCGAACTTTATGTAAAAACATACAGTATATATTTAAGAGGTTTATAAAGGAACAGAAAGGATTTATTTAAACCAGTACTTTTTGGGGGTTCGAGCCGGTTCAGAACTTTATTTTCCTAGACAGAACAAAAAAGTATATAGCTTCGGTTAAGAAATAATAGATTGAACATCTATTTTGGTTCCAACCTCTATCCCACTGATTTGTATGTATGAAATGTATGAGTACTTTTCAAACAATGGTTTCTGGAAATGCTGTGGTGCTTACAAACATAATGGGAAAGGTTTAGTAGACGTAAACCCTTCCAGGAGACTTCACACCTCTTTCACTCTGAGCATTATTCCAATGACTGAAAACACCCATTAACACCTGAAACCAAATTAAATGGGCTATTGATTGTCCATTGGCTTTAGGCCAATTCTAGAAGTAGGCATTGTTAAGGTCTATCTTAGCTCAGAAGGGCTCTGAAATGAAAAGTAGGTACAAGGGCATTAATAGTTCGAAGGCGTCTGTTATGGATGAGTTTCTTATGCCTGAGAATTAAATCAAATCAGCTTATCAGAAAAAGTCAAATAACATGTACAACATTCAAGACAAACATTGTTCAATACGGACACATTTTTTCAATTGTATTGATCATAATGCTTTATGGTGTAGGGGTTCAACCTATAAGCTTCTAATTGTATTTGATCATTATATTGGCAGTTTATTGTGTTCATTAACATGTCCTGCGTGCAAAATACACTTCTAATGGAGAGCAATTTCATACTTTGATCAAATCACCTCAAAAGAGAGAGTGGGAAGGGGAGGATTGCACCAAGCTACAGTTTGTACGCCAGATATGTGATAACTATGTTTCAATTGGTGGGTGTTACAGGTTAGTTTATACAAAACGCCATGCTTACGCAAAATGATTACTTACAAGCCCCTTTAACCAAGAATGCAGTTTTAAGTAAAGAAAAAAATGTTAACTGAAGTAAAAAAAAATAAAAGGGGTGGCAGGTAGCCTAGTGGTTAGAGCATTGGGCCAGTAACCGAAAGGTTGCTGGATTGAATCTCCGAGCTGACAAGGTAAAAATCTATCGTTCTGCCCCTGAATAAGGCAGTTAACCCACTGTTCCCTGGTAGGCTGACATTGTAAATAAGAATTGCCTAGTAAAAAAAAGGTTACATTTAAAAAAAAAAAAACATTTAAACAATTTTAAAATAAGAAAAATAACAAATAATTAAGGACCAACAGCGAGGCTATCTATAGGGGGTACCGGTACAGAGTCAATGTGCGGGGGCACCGGTTAGTCAAGGTAATTGAGGTAATATGTACAGTTGAAGTCTTGAGGTTTACATACACCTTAGCCAAATACATTTAAACTCTGTTTTTCACAATTCCTGACATTTAATCCTAGTAAAAAGTCCCTGTCTTAGGTCAGTTAGGATCACCACTTTATTTTAAGAATGTGAAATGTCAGAATAATAGTAGAGAGAATGATTTATTTCAGCGTTTATTTCTTTCATCACATTCCCAGTGGGTCAGAAGGATACATACACTCAATTAGTATTTGGTAGCATTGCCTGTCACGACTTCCGCCGAAGTCGGCCCTTCTCCTTGTTCGGGTGGTGTTCGGCTGTCGACGTCACCGGCTTTCTAGTCACTACCATTTTTCTGTTTCGTTTTGTTTTGTCTGATTACACACACACACACCTGTTTTACATTCCCTCATTACATTCCCTATTTAACAATCTGACATACATTTCTGTTCTGTCTGTGATTGTTCATGTTGTTAGTGGTTGTGTTTGTGTTAGAGTTGTGTTGTATGTTCCCATTTGGAATTTTGCTTTATTCTTTGAGTAAACTCAGTTGGATTACTCTGTACCTGTGACCTGCGCCTGACTCCGCTTTCACTCTACACCCAATCGCTGACATTGCCTTTAAATTGTTTAACTTGAGTCAAATGTTTCGGGTAGCCTTTCACAAGTTTCCCAAAATAAGTTGGGTGAATTTTGGCCCATTCCTCCTGACAGAGCTGGTGTAACTGAGTCAAGTTTGTAGGCCTCCTTGCTTGCACACGCTTTTTCAGTTCTGCCAACAGATTTTCTATAGGATTGAGGTCAGGGCTTTGTGATTGCCACTCCAATACCTTGACTTTGTTGTCCTTAAGCCATTTGCCACAACTTTGGAAGTATGCTTGGGGTCATTGCCCAGTCGAAGACCCATTTGCGACCAAGCTTTAACTTTAACTGATGTCTTGAGATGTTGCTTCAATATATCCACATAATTTTCCTACTTCATGATGCAGCGAAGCACCCCCACAACATGATGCTGCCACCCCGGTGCTTCACGGTTGGGATGGTGTTCTTCGGCTTGCAAGCCTCCCCTTTTTCCTCCTAACATAACGATGGTCATTATGGCCAAACAGTTCTATTTTTGTTTCATCAGACAAAAGAACAATCTTTGTCCCCATGTGCAGTTGCAAACCGTAGTTTGGCTTTTTTATGGCGGTTTTGGAGCAGTAGCTTCCTCTTTGCTGAGCGGCCTTTCAGGTTATGTCGATATAGGACTTGTTTTTATTGTGGATATAGATACTTTGTACCTGTTTCCTCCAGCATCTTCACACGGTCTGTGCTGTTGTTCTGGGATTGATTTGCACTTTTTGCACCAAAGTACGTTCATCTTTCGGAGACAGAACGTGTCTCCTTCCTGAGCGGTGTGACGGCTGCGTGGTCCCATGGTGTTTATACTTGCGTACTATTGTTTGTACAGATGAAGGTGGTACCTTCAGGCGTTTGGAAATTGCTCCCAAGGATGAACCAGACTTGTGGAGGTCTACAAGTTATTTTCTGAGGTCTTGGCAGATTTCTTTTGATTTTCCCATGATGTCAAGCAAAGAGGCACTGAGTTTGAAGGTAGGCCTTGAAATACATCCACAGGTATACCTCCAATTGACTCAAATTATGTCAATTAGCCTATCAGAAGCTTCTAAAGCCATGACATCATTTTGGGGAATTTTCCAAGCTGTTTAAAGGCACAGTCAACTTAGTGTATGTAAACTTCTGACCCACTGGAATTGTGATATAGTAAATTATAAGTGAAATAATCTGTCTGTAAACAATCGTTGGAAAAATTACTTGTGTCATGCACGCAATATATGTCCTAACCGACATGCCAAAACTATAGTTTATTAATAAGAAATGTGTGGAGTGGTTGAGAAATGACTTTTAATGACTCCAACCTAAGTGTATGTAAACTTACGACTTCAACTGTATATGTAGGTAGAGGTAAAGTGACTATGCATGGATAATAAACAGAGAGTAGCATCAGCGTACAAATGGGGGTGGGGGGGGGGGGACTGAAAATAGTCTGGGAAGCCATTTGATTAGCTGTTCAGGAGTCTTATGGCTTGGGGGTAGAAGCTGTTAAGAAACCTTTTGGACCTAGACCTCTTTTCAGTCTCCTGAGGGGGGAATAGGCGTTGTCATGCCGTCTTCACAACTGTCTTTGTGTGTTTGGACCATAATAGTTTGTTGGGGATGTGGACACCAAGGAACTTGAAGCTCTCAACCTGCTCCGCTACAGCCCTGTCAATGAGAATGGGGGCGTGCTCTGTTGTTATCCTGGCACCGCCCTGCCAGATCTGACCTCCTCCCTATAGGCTGTGTCGTCGGTGATCAGGCCTACCACTGTTGTGTCGTTGGTAAACTTAAAGATGGTGTTGGAGTCATGCTTGGTTATGCAGTCATAGATGAACAGGGAGTAGAGAAGGGGACTAAGCACGCACACCTGAGGGGCCCCCGTGTTGAGGATCAGCGTGGCAGATATGTTGTTGCCTACACTTACCTCTTGGGGGCGGCCTATCAGAAGTCCAGGATCCAGTTGCAGAGGGAGGTGTTTAGTCCCAGGGTCCTTAGTTTATTGATGAGCTTTGAGGGTGCTATGGTGTTGAACGCTGAGCTGTAGTCAATGAGTGGCATTCTCACATAGGTGTTCTTTTCTCCAGGTGGGAAAGGGCAGTGTGGTGTGCAATAGAGATTGCATCATCTGTGGATCTGTTGGGGTAGTATGCAAATTGGAGTGGGTCTAGGGTTTCTGGGATGATGGTGTTGCTGTGAGCCATGACCAGCCTTTCAAAGCACTTCATGGCTACAGACGTGAGTACTACGGGTCGGTCGTCATTTACGCAGGTTACCTTGGTGTTCTTGGGCACAGGGACTATGGTAGCCTGCTTGAAGCATGTTGGTATTACAGACTCGGTCAGGGAGATGTTGAAAATGTTAGCAAAGACACTTGCCAGTTGGTTAGCGCATGCTCAGAGTACACATCCTTGTGATCCATCTGGCCTTGCAGCCTTGTGAATATTGACCTGTTTAAAGGTTTTACTTACATCAGCTATGGAGTGTGATCACACAGTCGTCCGGAACAGCTGATGCGCTCATGCATGCTTCAGTGTTGCTTGCCTCGAAGCGAGCATAGAAGTTATTGAGCTCATCTGGTAGGTTCATGTCACTGGGCAGCTCGCGGCTGTGCTTCCCTTTGTAGTCCATTGTAGTTTGCAAGCCCTCCCACATCTGATGAGCGTCGGAGCCAGTGTAGTATGATTCAATCTTAGTCCTGTATTGACACTTTGCCTATTTGATGGTTTGTCGGAGGGCATAGCGGGATTTCTTATAAGTGTCTGGGTTAGGGTCAATTCATTTAAATCCATGTTCTGTACCGCACAAGAAGGTTCCTCACCATTTTAGCTGCCGCACATCTAGCATTTCCCAGCATCTTTGCAGGAACAAGTCGTTTCTTTGCGATGTGGCCACATGCAGAATTAGATGACACCACGTCACACAGTGACGACCAAAACAAAGATCTGCACACACGCAAGAGGCATTTCTCACACGGTACAAAATATGAATTCAATATCTTTGAGTTTTCTCTGCCAATAGGAACAATGTCCCAATCATTCTCATGGCCATCTCTCTCCCGCGTCACGTGTTGCCAAATTCTAATGTCCCACAGTGCCTTGCTCCTGCCTGTGTGATGTCTGGACCACCTGCCTGGGAAATCCAATCTCCAAAGCAGGATGTGTGGTGATAATAATGACAATAAATGAGGAAAGCTCCCACTGAGAAAAGCTTTTGTCGTCTTCCTCTAATAGAAACTTTAAACAGCAGGGCTACTTTGGCAATGGATTTACATGGTTCATGGATGATCAATGCAACAAAGTAGGCTACAGAAGTGACACTTACCATTAATGGAGATTAGAATGTATGGTAGCTGACAGAAGTCATGGTGCAGTAGAAATAAGAGGCATGATTCGGAAGAACTAAAGTCTATAATTTTTTATGTATTGTCTTTATACCATGTTTCAGGTCACTTATTTTAGTGAATTTACATGTCAACTCTTTGTTTTGATCAAAATAAGCCCACAAGGACCTCTTTATATGCATGGTTTGATTACCTGCGTATGGGACAAAGTTCAAGGGTCAGGATTAGTATTGTTCCAGTTGCAGGACCTAACATGAGCTCGAAGGCGTGTGCGAGGGCATGACTACCCTAAATCCTACTGTGGTCAATGTTAGGCTTAGGGATGGTCATTTAACAGTATTTATTAGAATAGTCTCTATCCACCGGAAGCAATTTAATCTCCTGGCATTGCTCTGGGGGCCAACAGCATGCTCATAACATGTTTGATAGTGAATTGATTTGAGCCATTCCTGCACAATGTCAAAGCGAGCCACCTTGCCTTCCTCGATTGGTTGTCACACTGCATCGGGCTGTCATATCGGTTGTCATATCATCACAGATATACTTGCATAAAGTTCATATTTCAGAACTATATTGCCTCGTCCCACTCACTGGAATGAAATCGTCAACGCTGACATATGGCTCGCGTCGCCTCAAGTCGCTCTCCATCCATTGAAAATGAATGACTTCCTGTATTTCGGGAAAACTTCCATCTTAGAGGGCAATGCCCTGAAAAGTGTGAGGCCACAGGTGTACTGGAGTCAACAACTGGGGCAGTTGGATGGATACAGCTCTGTTATCACAGAGAAACACGAGTGTATCTAGAGTTCAGATGTGACTGCCAACCCTGCTGATCTGTGACTGTAAACACAATTAATCCCTCGCCTGATCTCTCCAAGAAAGAAACAAAAGAGGTAAAAATAAATCCCTCAATCCTCTCCACGCTTTCATATAATACGATCTCTCGTTCTCTCATACATGTATTAAGTAGAACAAGAGAGAGGAGGAGAGAATTGGATTGGGGGGGGGGGGGGGGGGGGGTAAGAAGCTGTAGACCAAGGAAGGGGAGATCAAACGTCACTGTCTCAGGCAATTTGGGTGTCAAAGGCCAAACTAGGGATTACAGGTGGATTTTATCAAGGTTCAATAAGAGATGATAGTGTTGAGATGATAAGCAACATTTTGACATATTACGTCAAAATTATGTAATTTTCTGGTGGAGGAGATGTTTTATAACCAGATTACAACCAGGTAAGGACGTCTTTTTTCAGGGCAACATCAAGACGTCATGGAGAATTCTGCACCCCCCCATCCAATAATTAATTAATATAATAAGATTAAGTCTCGGCCTTCATGGAGTAAGTCACACACTTCAGGAAATAAGAGTGGCTGCCTCCTGGTAATGAATAATTCACTGGGATAAGTAGGTGCATCATACAATGCCCACATTCTCCCTCACAGTAGTAATCCCTATGGACGTCTCTCAATAGATAATCCTTACCCAAAACGCTATCCGTATGGCATGATATTCCACACATAGGTAATGATGAAATAAACAGTCATCTATGACATATGCCTTCCAAGAGTGATATAGTACATTATGCCATGTACACCCATCCAAACCACTCTATACAATTCTATACACTTACAGGGAGGCTATTTTAGTAGAATCGCACACTCATTACCCAGCCTCTCCTGTTTAGCAACAGACTTGTCTGCAAACACGTTCAATCACACCCACTCAGCACAGGGCCCATAAAAGATGGCATCCTTAAACAAAAGTGAAAATGACTGGCTGGCACACCCAAAGTCTAATTTGGGTGACAAAACCTATCGCGGGGAGAGCTGGGAGGATGGCGGAGGAGGCCCCCCCCGCCCCACTGACGATGCCATTCTGGTAAGTTATGATTCAGCCATCAGACTCTGCGCAGGCGGCTGCGGCTTTAATGCCCCCCTCCAGGACGGTTCTTGGAAAACATCATGAAAGGTAATAACCGTCATAAAGCAGCCCGCTGACAGGCTAGAAACATAACATCTGTCTGTCTGTCTGTCTGTCTGTCTGTCTGTCTGTCTGTCTGTCTGTTTGTCTGTCTGTCTGTCTGTGAGGGCGAGAAGTCTCTTTCTGATGTAGTTAATGAAGATGAGACCGAGAGGTTGAACCCAGGTCCCCCCCCCCCCCGCATGCCACACAACAGGACTGAAATCAATTGCTTAGGCATTTACTCCAGGAGCAAACGCAACATTCAAGTCACAGTTGCGTACATGTCCCGTCGTTGGCCATAACGGTTAGGTTTAGGCCTGTGCTTAGCGGGCAAAGCTGATCAGTTCGGTGTCACTGCAACCAGTTTGCAACCGTTTTTTGTTTTTACCCACCAGGTGGTAGGGAGAGATGATCTGAAATAAGTAAAAGAGGGTAAAAAAAAAAAAACTATTCTTCATCTTTGAATCTCTACCTGACCGTTCTGTCACTCTCTCCAGAGATTTGAGCTAAACACACACAACCAGACAATAATTGAAATTGACAGGCACCAGGCCAAATTATTGCTCACCCAGCTTGGTGGATAAATTGATCAGTCACGGATGAGAAGCAGCGTGGACACCCATTGATCCACGTGACATGTTCCGTGACTGGGACATTTGCTCATGCATGAATTGGTGAACAACTGGGTTTGGGCAATAAAATAAAACGCATCACAGCGGGCAAAACTGGATACAATCCCGTCAGTCTGACGTCTTCTGTGACATCATGGGTCAGGTTGTTCACTGGACATTATAAGCCGGAAAATATGTCTTTACCCGTGATCTGGTTACGTCAGTTCAACTAAACAACTAGTTCACAACCAGAAAAATACATCATTTTTCCGTGTCAAATTTCCTCAGCCTGAAGTGTCCCCACTTGCACCATCAAATAGCTAGCATTTCGGTGGTGCCGACTGGTTAGACACTTTGGGAGAGTGTTCAAGTGTGCTAGCAAGGCAAAAGTCCTGGGTTAGAGCCATGGTGTGAGCCAAATGAGGAGGAAGCGGAACTTGCTAAGCAAGCAGTGTGACGTCTGTTACACATGCATTCGAACCATTGCTATCCAGAAGAGTGAGACGTATTCTCTGGCTCTGCTTACTTAGAGGTAGTTAGTTTGAGTTCAGTGGCAGCTCCTTGATTTTTGTTTACTCCCGAGCCAACCCTCAAAAAGCCCTGGCGTGAGTTGCGGTCTGCGAGTTGAAATAAATTGCCTTTTGAGAAACACGACCACGTCATAAAAAAAGAGCTGCTCTTAAACGCTCAAAAAGACCATGCCAGGAGGCAGAACGCAGGAGTGCTTTTTGAGCTTTAATAAACGAGTGGGCTTAAAATAAATTCTGTCTATGTGGACAGCAAGTTCAGTTCACTTCCAAACTTTACCTAGAGTGAGTCGATGACCCTTGGTTATTTTTAATGCAGGACTCAGTAAAAAGTGCTTCATAAAAGATGCAGGTGGACGCTCAGCCGCTGTGCGCGCTTTTTTACGTTGTTCCTGGACTGGTGTTAGTGTACCACTGGGCTCGCTTTTACGCAGTGTTACTGGACTGGGGTTACTGTAGCTCATACTGAAGAGAATGTGAAGATGGATGCCTATCAATGCATGTTTTTCATCATTCAAATACATATAGTAGGCCAGAATCACTCAATACGGCTATGAAACCACATTCAACCAGCAAAGCTGGCATTTTATTCCCAACTTTTAACCTAACAATATCTATTCCCCTGTTAATTGTTGTCTTGACTACACATCCAATGAATACAGAGGAGACAGGTTAGCATTCCGTTTACTCTCCCTCCCTTCTCCTTCCACAGGTCCATGTCCATTCTTATAGGATACCAGGGATTGCAGATCAAGGTTGGACATGTGTTTGAGGGGTGGTGGAGTGTGACTGGTCCCTTATTTCCATATCCCAGGTAGGTAGCGCCCCCTTTCCCATTTGCACGTCATGACATTGGCCCGGGGTGTAGGTTTATGACCGTCATAAATACCTCTTCCCCCCTTTTTCCTCTCTCTACCCTACTGATGTGACATTTGAAAACCCATTGGTTAACATAAAACATCATCAGGTGGGGGGAAATGAACTATATTCTGATAATCCGACCAATTGAACATATGCGGTGGTACTTAATGAATATGATGTCAGTTCGGTTGTCATCTGAGACATTCTCATCAATGACAGGATGACATAAACTCTACAGTGGAAAGTCTGCACATTGTAGTTATCAGAGTCACATGGAATTGTTGTTCAATTTAAATGTTTGAATATAAAATTATTGGTGAAGAGATGAAATGTAATTTTAGCTACCAAATGAGAGATTTGGGTTTTCATAGGGTTAGGGCTCTGCTCAATCAGTGGCCCGCCCCTGTGAAGAGACATGGGTTATAAAACTTTTCAGACACACCCTTCTCGCTCCACTATATAAAGCCTTGACGAAAATGAAACCTCCTGTTCCAAGTATGTGAGGTCTGCAGCCTCTGCGTGAAAAGGACTAACATGTCAAATACAGAACTAAGCCAACCTCAGCGTGAGCTTTGGTTGCGAATGGTATGAACTTTGAACTCTTATTCACTACAGAAGTGATTCCTCCTAGCCGTTGAGTTAGCCACAGCAGCTGCAAACGCGGGCTAGGAAAGAACAGGCAGAGTATCCCATCTACCACACAACGACGTTACTACAACGTATCCAATTGACCACCAGAGACATTCTTCAAAGGACAAAGGAATGAATGGAATGGTCTGCATACCATGGAATGGTCTGCCTACCCATGTGAGAGACTCAGACTTGGTCTCAACCTTTAAGTCTTTACTGAAGACTCATCTCTTCAGTGGGTCATATGATTGAGTGTAGTCTGGCCCAGGAGTGTGAAGGTGAACGGAAAGGCTCTGGAGCAAAGAACTGCCCTTGCTGTCTCTGCCTGGCCGGTTCCCCTCTCTCCACTGGGATTCTCTGCCTCTAACCCTATTACAGGGGCTGAGTCACTGGCTTACTGGTGCTCTTTCATGTCGTCGTCGTCCCCCCCCCCCCCCCCCTTGGGTTGTGCCGTGGCGGAGATCTTTGTGGGCTATACTCGGCCTTGTCTCAGAATGGTAAGTTGGTGGTTGGAGATATCCCTCTAGTGGTGTGGGGGCTGTGCTTTGGCAAAGTGGGTGGGGTTACATCCTTCCTGTTTGGCTCTGTCCGGGGGTATCATGCGATGGGGCCACGGTGTCTCCTGACCCCTCCTGTCTCAGCCTCCAGTATTTATGCTGCAGTAGTTTATATGTCGGGGGGCTAGGGTCAGTCTGTTATATCTGGAGTACTTCTCCTGTCTTATCCGGTGTCCTGTGTGAATTTAAGTATGCTCTCTCTAATTATCTCGGAGGACCTGAGCCCTAGGACCATGCCTCAGGACTACCTGGCATGATGACTCCTAGCTGTCCCCAGGTCACCTGGCTGTGCTGCTGCTCCAGTTTCAACTGTTCTGCCTGCGGCTATGGAATCCTGACCTGTTCACCGGACGTGCTACCTGTCCCAGACCTGCTGTTTTCAACTCTCTAGAGACAGCAGGAGTGGTAGAGGTACTCTTAATGATCGGCTATGAAAAGTCAACTGACATTTCCTCCTGAGGTGCTGACTTGCTGCACCCTCGACAACTACTGTGATTATTATTATTTGACATTACTGGTCATTTTTTGAACATTTGAACATCTTGGCCATGTTCTGTTATAATCTCCACCCGGCACAGCCAGAAGAGGACTAGCCACGCCTCATAGCCTGGTTCATCTCTAGGTTTCTTCCTAGGTTTTGGCCTTTCTAGGGAGTTTTTCCTAGCCACCGTTCTTCTACACCTGCATTGCTTGCTGTTTGGGGTTTTAGGCTGGGTTTCTGTACAGCACTTTGAGATATCAGCTGATGTACGAAGGGCTATATAAATAAATTTGATATCTGTTCCGCCCGCTAGGGACGTTTTCCTTTATGACGTCACTTGTAATCAAGGTATGATTCATTCTTTGTATATGTAATTCTGTGTGATTAGTATATTAGGTATTTAGTAAATAAATAATTAAACACAATTTTGTATTGCTGATTCAACTTGTTAGCCAGGGTTCGTGAAGATAACCAAGAATTTACAACTATCAGATGAGACTGAATTAAGGTGACGATTAATATTGACAGCTATTGATGTAAAGTATTACTAGGTCTTTAAGAGTTTATTCGGAAGATAACAGCTCTATAAATATTATTTAGTGGTGCCCCGACTCTCTAGTTAATTACATTTACATGATTAGATCAATCAGGTAACATTAATTACGGAGAAAGGATTTTATAGAACAGCATCTCATATCACTTAATCCGGCATAGCCAAAGACACGACACACACATTCACCCAAGGTAGAGTCAACATACCGATTCTACACTACCCGGCATTCCCCCACGCCAGCTACTTTTTAGAATTGGCTACTTCACATTTTTTGTGAACACCGATTCCCACCATATACCAACAAGCCTTTGACCGACTACCTTGTGGTGTAAACTGGGTGGCCACGTGGAAAGCTGACCACAAACCCAGGATGCTCCACTTTCACTGGTTTCCTGGTCATGTGACGGGCCACCGCACAGTTCAGTCAAATCGAACCCACTCAGTCTTTGACCAGCTGATTGGCTGAGCAATGAATATGAGTATGACACATATAACTGTAATAAATCAATCAATCAAGGAACCATGAGCGGGTGCACTGGCGGACTTACGATCAGGCAGAAGAGGCGATTGCCTCAGGTCTCACATTCTCCAGGGGCCTCATGAGATAAAAAATAAATAGAAGTAGGCTCCACTCAAGGCATAATAATAAATCAAAAAAATTCCCCTTCAATATCTGTCTGTTTAAACAAGATAGATGTTTTGTTGTTGTTGCTTGGGCTGCGTCTCTATCCACCGCATCCGCCGATGTCACCCTTCCTCATCTGCGGTGGAATGGTGGCATCGCTACAGCGGTGTTTGTCAGACCAGGAGACATCTCAAAAACGGATCTTTTCACAAAAACGTCTGTAGCGTCCGAACAGTTTGGAGAGACGAGACTCTCGTGAACATAATGGTGTTCTCCGTTTTTTTCCCTACGACCCCCACAAGACTCGTCTGAAGATAACCCTGTACCCGGACGAAAAATGAATGGAGGTGAATAGGGCATTTCCACATCAAAGGTATACAGGCAATTCCACGTTTCTTTCCAACCTGAGCTTTCTTACACTATATATATATATATACAAAAGTATGTGAACACCCCTTCAAATTAGTGGAATCGGCTATTTCAGTCACACCCATTGCTGACAGGTGTATAAAACCGAGCACACATTCATGCCATCTCAATACACAAACATTGGCAGTAGAATGGTCTTACTGAAGAGCTCAATGACTTTCAACGTGACACCTTCATAGGATGCCACCTTTCCAACAAGTCAGTTTGTCAAATTTCTGCCCTGCTAGAGCTTCTCCGGTCAAATGTAAATGCTGTTATTGTGAAGTGGAAAGGTCGAGGAGCAACAACAGCTCAGCCGCGAATTGGTAGGCCACACAAGCTCCCAGAATGGGGCAGCCTTGTGCTGAAGTACATAGTCCTCGGTTGCAACACTCACTACTGAGTTCCAAACAGCCAACGGAAGCAACGTCAGCACAAGAACTGTTCATCGGGAGCTAAGATCACCATGCGCAATACCAAGGGTCGGCTCGAGTGATGTAAAGTTCGCCGCCATTGGACTCTGGAACAGTGGAAACGCGTTCTCTGGAGTGATGAATCCCACTTCACCATCAGAAAGTCCAACGGACAAATCTGGGTTTGGCGGGTGCCAGGAAAACACTACCTGCCTGAATGCATAGTGCCAACTGTAAAGTTTGGTGTAGGAGGTCCACTGTCTCCCATCGGCAATATTTTTGATTGGATGCTACGTTTCAAGAACCCTCCCCTACATGCCTGTTGGTGCTACTTGTTATATTTGTCACTGTTTTCAAACCAAGAAGGACACATTTTGCAGTGTGGTTCCTGGAGGAAAATCTTAATTCTGTTTTTCAGAAGTGTGCTCTATACACAAAATCGACATACATCAACATATTTTGATGGGGTTTTCATCAGTTATTTCCCAGCCATCCTCACCATAGACTGTACAAATAATCGTCATGCACTGTTGCACCTACGACAGTAATCTAGTGTGCACAATTTGGGCTCCGCCCAAGCAAGGCATTTGATCGGTTTGACGTGTAGCAAGGCATCACTGATCCCCACACCGATTTAGCTATTTTTCTGTCATGAACTTCCCCACGCTTACTCGTATTAGGGAAGTCTGGTCCTCGACGAGGCTAGCTTAGTAGAAACAAATCCCCGGGGCCCTTAAGTAAAAAGACAGGTGCTGATGATAATAGTGCCATCGTTGTTGAGACAGAGTCAGAGGACATGTATGTGTTGCCCATGTATCTGATGCTGTCTGGACAAAAAGAGTATGGCATGTCTTACATTTTTTGGGGCCAGACAACATCAGATAAATGGGCTACATACACTGAGTGTACAAAACATTAAGAACGCCTTCTTAATATTGAGTTGAATCCCAATGCTTCCCACAGTTTTGTCAAGTTGGCTGAATGTCCATCATGTGGTAGACCATTCTTGATACGCGAGGGAAAATGTTGAGCGTAAAAAAAAACAGCAACGTTGCATTTATTGACACAAACCGGTGTGCCTTGGACCTAACTACCATACCCCCGTTCAAAGTCACTTAAATATTTTGTCTTGCCCATTCACCCTCTTAATGGCACATACATCCATTTCTCAATTGTCTCAAGGCTTAAAAATCCTTCTTTAACCTGTCTCCTCCCCTTCACCTACACTGATTGAAGTGGATTTAACAAGTGACATCAATAAGGCATTATTGCTTTCACCTGGATTCACCTGGTCAGTCCATGTCATGGAAAGAGCAGGTGTTCTTAATGTTTTGTACACTCAGTGTATAGTAAGACAGAGGGGCGCTGTTTCACTCACTCGGATGCTTTGTTCATGAGACATTTTGGAAATTTGGCAGGATGCTGGAATTATTCTGGATGAACGTGTGAAGGTAACCTACTTTTTGAAGTGATTTGTTTGGCAATCAGATGAAAACATCTTGACTAGTTGTGTTCATGGCACATTAAAAGGTAATACATTTTTACAGATAAATTATGTCTTTACTATAAAACCCATGAAAAAATGTGTTTGCATGCGTTTGGGGCCTTCAAACCACTAAGTCTGCCCTCGGGCGGGTGGTTGAGAGAGAAATCGCTAATGAAATGACATGTTGTTGGAACCTGGATCGTGTTCATCAGGGCACACCATAGCAAAAAGTTTTGCAACAGTAAACTAGAACTCCCCATTTCACTCTGCTTCATACTTTATTCTTCAGTTTCCTGCCTTGAGAACATGACCCTTGTGTAGCTGCTAGTTCCTGGCTCCTTTGTGGTTTTTGCTTGCATTGTTCCCCACAATTGTAATAAAGTACATAATACATTTTATTCGTAACAGACTATATGCAGATTGTTCTGGGGCACTCATTCAAACTAGACCACAGTGTTGCAAGGTTCATGATTCTCACGTACATTAGGGATGCTCTTTCTTTGGGCAGCTGGCGGACTATTATTCTTTATGGTGTTTGAAAATACAATTTGAGAAATTGGCGAGTGGAAATAATTAATTGTATGCAGAGCAAGTGTTGGCAACAAAGTAGATTATTATTCCAATAGCTTTAGGGTTACCTTAGGGTAGGTTTAGATTAACAATTAGGGGAGGCTAAGTCTGTATTTTAGAGTTATTCCATCTGTACTGCAATGTCATTTCCCCCTTCTCGTCATTAGACAGTTTATGGGATTGAAATTGCATAGTTTGGACATTCCCATTCCAATCATATTCAATGACAATGTCTTGGAGAGGAGAAACTTCGGGGTATGTCAGTTTTAATATTGTTAACAACTGATAAAACACAAACATTCTGAGTAAACCCGCAGTGTGGTTTTCGTTTAGCTGCAATCGAGTTGGGGCCTTCCGTCCTCCCTCACCCTTCCGATAGATTATCAGAAGGACATGACGTCCCCACAGCCCAGTTTGGACACACCTACTCATTCAAGGGTTTTTCTTTATTGTTACTATTTTCTACATTGTAGAATAATAGTGAAGATGTCAAAACTATAAAATAACACATATGGAAACATGTAGTAACCAAAAAAAGAGCTACGCAAATCAAAATAGATTTTAGATTCTTCAAAGTAGCCACCCTTTGCCATGTTGACAGCTTTTCCAACAGTCTTGAAGGAGTTCCCACATAAGCTAAGCACTTGTTGGCTGCTTTTCCTTAATTCTGCGGTCCAACTCATCCCAAAACATCTCAATTGGTTTGAGGTCAGGTGATTATGGAGGCCAGCGGTTGGATCCAAAAATCTCAGACCAAAGAACTGATTTTCACCGGTACAATGTCCAGTGCTCGTGTTTCTTGGCCCAAGCAATTTGACCATGAAAGCCTGATTCATGCAGTCTCCTCTGAACAGTTGATGTTGAGATGTGTCTGCTACTTTCTGAGGCTGGTAACTCTAATGAACTTATCTACTGGAGCAGAGGTAACTCTGGGTCTTCCTTTCCTGTGGCGGTCCTCATGAGAGCCAGTTTCATCTTATCGCTTGATGGTTTTTGCAACTGTACTTGAAGAAACTTTCAAAGTTCTTGAAATGTTCCACATTGACTGACCTTCATGTCTTATAGTAATGATGGACTGTTGCCTCTCTTTGCTTATTTGAGCTGTTCTTGCCATAATATGGACATGGTTTTTTAGCAAATAGAGCTGTCTTCTGTATACCACTTCTACCTTGTCACAACAGGACTGATTGGCTCAAACACCTTAAGAAGGGAATAAATTCCACAAATGAACTTTTAACTAGGCACGCCTGTTAATTGAAATGCATTCCAGGTGACTACCTCATGAAGCTAGTTGAGAAAATGTCAAGAGTGTGAAAATGTGTCATCAAGGCAAAGGGTGGTTACTTTGAAGAATCTCAAATATGAAATATTTGGTTACTACATGATTCCATATGTGTTATTTCATAGTTTTGATGTCTTCACTATTATTTTACGTTGTAGATTTTATTTTATTTTTTTAAAGATAAACCCTGGAATGAGTAGGTGTGTCCAAACTTTTGACTGGTACTGTATATGTCACAGGCATATGTCACGGGTGCATACTGTATACTTTTGATGGTCTCGAAGTACTCGAGAGCACATCATAAATCGATCAGCTCCAAGAAATTGGTGTACGATACACTACATGGACAGACTAAATGTGCATGCAGTGCTTTCTGACTGACAACCATACTGTAATTGAACTAATAATTTGCTTGCACACAACTCACGATTCAGTGCAACATTCCAAGGTATGTTGGTAAGGACTGGCTTTAAACCATTGGGAGAGAACAGTAGAATGAAAATGTTGGCACCACAATGACCACATCCTTTGTCTGGCCTGTTGTATATGGTAAGAGTACGCTCTCTTGTGTACTAAGCATGTATTGCAATGAAAAGCAAACAAGTGAACATGGCCTACAGCCCACAAATAGGTAAAGGGAAAGGAAAAGGGGTTACCTAGTCAGTTGTACAACTGAATGCATTCAACCTAAATGTGTCTTCCTCATTTAAAACAACCCGTCTGAATCAGAGAGGTGCGGGGGGCTGCCTTAATACTGAGTGGCGCAGTGGTCTAAGGCACTGCATCTCAGTGCTAGAGGCGTCACTACAGACCCTGGTTTGATCCCGGGCTGTATCACAACCGATCGGGAGTCCCACAGGGCGGCCGACAATTGGCCCAGCGTCATCCGGGTTAATGGAGGGTTTTGCCGGGGTAGGCTGTCATTGTAAATAAGAATTTGTTCATGACTTGCCTAGTTAAATAAATTAGAATGACATCCATGTCTTAGGTGCCCGGGAAACAGTAGGTTAACTGCCTCGCTCAGGAGCAGAACAACAGATTTTTACCTTTTCAGCTCGGGGATTCGATCCAGCAACCTTTTTGTTACTGGCCCAACTCTCCTACCCGCCATTTTACAAATAACTTTAAGAGCATTGTTTTAACCGTCATTTGGGCAATATGAAGTCCACAAACCCCGAACAAGCCTCAATCCCGTTTATTGAGTATTGAACTGTAATACAAAAGGGATAAACCAAACAATACACATTGGTTTAATCGTCTGGTCTCTGAGATGCTTACCATTGCAATGCAGAGTACATGCCAACAACTGGAATTGTATGAACACATACCAGGCCAAATATAGACACACACATGGCTCTGACACAGACATAACTTCATCAGGAAGCAAAAGGTGCTGGTGAGGCCAGGTCAGGACCTAGGCTATAGAGAACCAGGTCCTCATCTCACGACAGGATAGGGACCAGCTCACAAGGTGCCTTCGGATGGGGATGGGGACAGGACCAGAGGGAGAAAGGAGACCTCCTGGGAAGGGAGGGAGGGAGAAGGCCCATCATTGGTTCATATGTCCTATCACATCTAATAAATGTTCAGTGATGAGAGCTCTTCTCTTCTACACTGTGATGGTCCAAGACTCCTCGCCTCTCTTTTGAAATAATGTCAGGCATGGCTGCGGACACGACTACTTCTTCTGTTGTTTTTTTTTACCATGTAAGTTCTTATTTAGCCTAGATTTACAGGCTTCCTCCAGAGACTTGGAAGGATGCCATAGCAAGACTATGTCTTCGTAAATAACCGGCAATTTCTGAATCGTCAAATAAAAGTCTATCCATAAGTACTGGGCTCTGTAGGGCACTCATCCAGGTGCATCCTCAGCAACCCTCGCCTTTGGCGACCCATGAGTTTCTGCTGGCCAGGTTTCGGACGTGTACAGAAGGGCCAGAACCCGTAAAGATACACCTCGGCAAACAGTTCCTGCTCACCTTCAGGCCCTTGGCATCCCAAACTTTTGGCAGCCTCTGCGGGTATTCCAGTTTCAGGAACACAGGCCAGACTAGGTCGTGGTTCTCCTGGAGAGTGTAAACTGAGAGCACAGAGATGGCATGTTGCGCTGGTAGGAGAATGCGGGGAGGAGGAGCATCTCCGTACACGTTTAAGAGATTCCACGAAAGGGCGCAGAAGATCCATCAGTGAGGCAAACCTATCAGAATGGTGACCAAGTTTCAGACCACTCAACACAGAGGAACCTACAAGGATGCTGGGATTGGCAGTCACAAGGTTTGTCTTGTTGCCAAAATCTCTCTCATAGCCTTGGTTCAAAGGGGGAGAGAGAGAGGGGGGAGAGCGACAGGGGTGGGGAGAGATGGGGAAGAGAGAGAGGGTGGGGTAGAGAGAAGAGAGAGAGGTGAGGAAGAGAGAGGAGATATTGAAAGAGGGGGGAGAGAGAGAGTGGGCACACCATGTAATTTCAACATGAACAATTGGGAAATATTTGGTTGAGAGGAAGTCTTCAGACGTGCCCCCAACATCAGTCAAATGGTGGTGAGATCTGATCTTCCAACAGTGCCATGTAGTACTTTTCTAGACAATGTGCCGGACGGCAACTTCACGAACAAACAGAAAATGTTAAATCACCTTATTACAGGCAAGGCCATTACGATTAAGGGCGTAATGTGATATACCCGATCAAGTGTATTTTTGGTCGATGCTATTGTAGGAAAAATGAAACGAGCTCTGAAAACAAGGACAGCAGAACACAGGAGTAATATCAGGACCCTTGACCAGAGAAACCCTGTGGCTGCGCATTTCATGGAGGCTCGTCACAACATCAGCTCTTTGAGACACTTTGGCATCGAACATGTTAAGACTCCTAGGAGGGGCAGAGATACTGATAATCTATTATTGAGAAGAGAATTGTGTTAGATTCACCGTTTGTGTACCATGTCTCATAGAGGTATGAACCAAGAGTTTGACATCAGACCATTTCTTACAGGAATATGTCACTTTGATTTGTGTTGCCTTCCAGGTCACCTACTTGGTCATTTTAGTTTTAGTTCCTTCTCCACTGTTCCTTCTCACTTCATTTGACCTGACCTTGGGCCGAATTCCTCGCTCCTCCCTAGTCCATGGCTGTCCTACCTTATCAGTGACTGAAACCAGACTGTTGCCTTTTGCCTAACCTCCTTAAGAGCCATGCTATTTAACAATAACATGTTTGATAGAATGTAAACTTTCTGCACTCCCTTTTGTCTCAGTCAGTAATTTTCCATACACCTCGTTCTTATCCACCCTCCATTGACCCCAACATATACAGTAGCAGTCAAAAGTTTGGACACACCTACTCATTCAAGGGTTTTTCTTTAGTTTTACTATTTTCTACATTGTAGAATAATAGTGAAGACATCAAAACTATGAAATAACACAAGGAATCATGAGGTAACCAAAAAAAAAAAAAAAAATGTTTATATTTGAGATTCTTCAAAGTACCCAATGTATGCCTTGATGACAGCTCTGCACACTCTTGGCATTCTCTCAACCAGCTTCACCGGTAATGCTTTCCCAACTAGAGGTCGACCGATTAATCGGAATGGCCAATTAATTAGGCCGATTTCAAGTTTTCATAACATTTTTTTGTTGTAATTTTTTAAATTGATTTAAATTGATTGTATATACCTTTATTTAACTAGGCAAGTCAGTTAAGAACACATTCTTATTTTCAATGACGGCCTAGGAACGGTGGGTTAACTGCCTCGTTCAGGGGCAGAACGACAGATGTTCACCTTGTCAGCTTGGGGGATTCAATCTTGCATCCTTACAGTTAACTAGTCCAACGCAATAATGACCTGCCTTTCTCTCGTTGCACTCCACAAGGAGACTGCCTGTTACGCAAATGCAGTAAGCCAAGGTAAGTTGCTAGCTAGCATTAAACTTATCTTATAAAAAAACAATCAATCATAATCACTAGTTAACTACACATGGTTGATGATATTACTAGATATTATCTAGCATGTCCTGCGTTGCATATAATCTGACTGAGCATACAAGCAAGTATCTAAGTAGCTGACTGAGCGGTGGTAGGCAGAAGCAGGCGCATAAACATTCATTCAAACAGCACTTTCGTGCATTTTGCCAGCAGCTCTTCGTTGTGCGTCAAGCATTGTGCTGTTTATGACATTCAAGCCTTTCAACTCCCGAGATGAGGCTGGTGTAAACGAAGTGAAATGGCTGGCTAGTTAGCGTGCGCTAATAGCGTTTCAAATGTCTCCCATGCTCTGCATGGGTAACGCTGCTTCGATGGTGGCTGTTGTCGTTGTGTTGGTGGTTCGAGCCCAGGGAGGAGCGAGGAGAGGGACGGAAGCTATACTGTTACACTGGCAATACTAATGTGCCTATAAAAACATCCAATAGTCAAAGGTTAATGAAATACAAATGGTATAGAGGGAAATAGTCCTATAATTCCTATAATAACTACAACCTAAAACTTCTTACCTGGGAATATTGAAGGCTCATGTTAAAAGGAACCACCAGCTTTCATATGTTCTCATGTTCTGAGCAAGGAACTGAAATGTTAGCTTTCTTACATAGCACATATTGCACTTTTACTTTCTTCTCCAACACTTTGTTTTTGCATTATTTAAACCAAATTGAACTTGTTTCATTATTTACTTGAGGCTAAATTGATTTAATTGATGTATTATATTAAGTTAAAATAAGTGTTCATTCAGTATTGTTGTAATTGTCATTATTACAAATACTTATTTTTTTAAATCGGCCGATTAATCGGTATCGGCTTTTTTGGTCCTCCAATAATCGGTATCGGCGTTGAAAAATCATAATTGGTGGACCTCTATTCCCAACAGTCTTGAAGGAGTTCCCACATATGCTGAGCACTTGTTGGCTGCTTTTCCTTCACTCTGCGGTCCAACTCATCCCAAACCATCTCAATTGGGTTAAGGTTGGGTGATTGTAGAGTCCAGCTCATGTGATGCAGCACTCCATCACTCACCTACTTTGTCAAATAGCCCTTACACAGCCTGGAGGTGTGTTTCGGGTCATTGTCCTGTTGAAAAACAAATGATAGTCCCACTAAGCGCAAACCAGATGGGATGGCGTATCGCTGCAGAATGCTGTGGTAGCCATGCTGGTTAAGTATGCCTTGAATTCTAAGTAAATCACAGTGTCACCAGCAAAGCAGCCCCACACCATCTATTAGTATTCATTATTTGTTTCTAAACCGTTATCTCTTTGTTCTCAGTTTTTTTTTATAACATTAGTTTTTATTTAACTTGGCAAGTCCGTTACAATGCCGGCCAACCAAAAGGCAAAAAGCCTCCTGCGGGGACGGGGATTATTTTTTATTTTATTAAATAAATACAATATAAATATAGGACAAAACACACATCACAACAAGAGAGACACAACACTACATAAAGAGAGACCTAAAGACAACAACATAACAAGGCAGCAACACAGCATGGTAGCAACACAACAACATGGTACAAAGATTATTGAGCAAAGTCAACAGCACAAAGGTCAAGAAGGTAGAGACAACAATACATCATACAAAGCAGCCACAACTGTCAGTAAGAGTGTCCGTGATCGAGTCTTCGAATGAAGAGATTGAGATAAAACTGTCCAGTTTGAGTGTTTGTTGCAGCTCGTTCCAGTCGCTAGCTTGCAGTGGACTGAAAAGACGAGCGACCCAGGGATGTGTGTGCTTTGGGGACCTTTAACAGAACGTGACTGGCAGAATGGGTGTTGTATGTGGATGTACGTCATCACTGCCAAACATTTTGCAATGCGTAGCTTACAAGATGTTGGTTTCTTTTGAGCTCATCTGTTTGAGGGCGCTGTTCACGTCAGTGAATGGGAGAACACTGTGCAGGTGCAGCCCTTTCCGAATCTGACCGCGAAGACATGTGCAGCGGTGGGCAATGGAGGGTTTCTAACCAACAGCAGCTGTGATCTGGAAATGTAATTGATATTCTATATTCCCCGTGAGGTAGCCACCTGCGGGTACAAACCACTTTCACATATTGGACACAAAACACTGTAATTATAACTAAGCATGTGCTGACAATTCATAAGCCATGCTAGGCCCTACATTCATTAATTAATTACACGCATAAATCATGTGTACATATGAACACACATCTCCTTATGATTCATACCAGTTTGTTTGTTACCTGGACAAACATGTTGAACAGTTTGGAGGTGACCAGGAGATTTTTCTTGTCGCAGTCATAAGTGACGTTTGACCACAACGGGATGTTGGCCTGGGTCACAACAGCCCTGGAGCGCCCATGACACGCCTTGGCCAACTGAGACCTGGGAAGTTAGCCATAACGCACTAATAGTTGCCTAATTGATATCGTATCAAACGGGGGTGCATGTGTTAACTCAATTTCCCAAAGTTACTGATGTTTCTCTCATGTCTCTCCCAGAGTTTCCCTACCTGCTCCTGGTCACTGTATTTGACGCTTGCAGTTCTTGGTCAGGATATAAGGTCAATGTCCTTTTGTTTCCATGAATCCTTTCATACCTGGGTATAAAGATAAGTCTATCCTTGCATTCAGTACAGTCAATCACTAACAGTTTACAGACAGTCTGTATTATTATAATTGTTAAGTTTAACCAGGTAGGTAAATTACAGTAAACATGTGTAAACACGTGTGTGGAGATATAGAAAGCCGGTTGGCCGGTAAACGACTGGACCCTGAGGGCAAGGAGCTGAACAATCTGTCATTACCTTCCACCAGTCATACAGTTGAATACTTATTATTTTATCAAAACCAGAGGAGTTGGGCTAGTCTTGGATGGACTCTCTGAGTCATGCCCCTAATGTCAGATTAGATGCATAGCAGAGTAAGTGGACACATATGGCATGGCAATGAATGCAGGAGATTTAAAATAAAAAACAAGGCTGTGAGTTAGCTCTCAAACTCTCCCTAAGGTTCTCAGCCATTAGCTTCGCCCACGACCGCCTTGTGAACTACAATCCCGACGCAGTGTTTTAACGTTTAGAAACGTCAATAATCATCGCTCGCGATACAGCTTTCAATACGTATGGCCCTTATCTTTCATCAGCGAGAAAGAATCCTTAAAATAAAAAATATACACTTACTGTAGCAATCTTGCACATTATCTACACAGCTATGGGTGCCTCCATCCAACGTGTGCTTTCACACAGGTATTTGGAGCATTCTAGACAGATAATCAATTTAACCATTTTTACAATTATTATTATTGTTTCTCACTGATATGAAAGATAAGATCCTTATGCTTCCAAAATCGTACAGCAAGCAATGCATGTTAATGTTCAGACCGAGGGTCGGGAATCTTAACAAAACTCCCCCCTTCGGAAAGTATTCAGACCCCTAGACTTTTTCCCCATTTTGTTAGGTTACAACCGTATTCTAAAATTGGTTGAATTGTTTTCCCCCTCATCAATCTACACACAATACCCAATAACCACAAAGCAATACGTTTTTATTTTTTTGCTAATTTATCAGATAAATAGGAAATCACATTTGCATAAGTATTCAGACCCTTTAATCAGTACTTTGTTGAAGCACCTTTGGCAGCGATTACAGCCTTGATTCTTCTTGGGTATGACCCTACAAGCAAAGCACACCTGTTTTGGGGGAGTTTCTCTCATTCTTCTCTGCAGATCCTCTTATGCTCTTGTCAGGTTGGATGGGGAGCGTTGCTGCACAGCTATTTTCAGGTCTCTCCAGAGATGTTCGATCGGGTTCAAGCCCAGTAATGGGAAAGCCATAGATTAGGGCCTAATGAATTGATTTCAATTGACTGATTTCCTGATATGAACTGTAACTCAGTAAAATTGTTGCGTTTTAAATTTTTGTTCTGCTTTGACAGCAGTTACAGCTGTGAGTCTTTCTGGATAAGTCTCAAAGAGCTTTGGACACCTGGATTGTACAATATTTGCACATTATTCTATTTAAAATTCTTCAAGCTCTGTCAAGTTAATTGTTGAGCATTGCTAGACAGCCATTTTCAAGTTGCCATATATTTTCAAGACGATTTAAGTCAAAGCTGTAACTAATCCACTCAATGTTGTCTTGGTAAGCAACTCCAGTGTATATTTGGCCTTGTGTTTTAGGTTATTGTCCTGCTGAACAATTACAAGCATTCCCATAACATAATGCAGCCACCAGGATCCTTGGAAATATGGAGTTGTACTCAGTAATATGTTGTATTGAATTTGCCCCAATCATAACACTTTGTATTCAAGAAGTAAATTCCTTTGCCACATTTTTTACAGTATTACTTTTGTACCTTGTTGCAAACAGGATGCATGTTTTGGAATATTTGTTATTCTGTACAGGCTTCCTTCTCTGCAACTGTTTTAAAGTCACCATAGGCCTCATGGTGAAATCCCTGACCGGTTTCCTTCCTCTCTGGCAACTGAGTTAGGAAGGATGCCTGTATCTTTGTAGTGACTAGGTGTATTAATAATGTCAACATGCTCAAAGGGATATTCAATGTCTTTTTTTTATCCATCTAACAATAGGTGCCCATTTTGCGAGGCATTGGAAAACCTTCCGGGTCTTTGTGGTTGAATCTGTGTTTGAAATTCATAGTTTGACTGACTGAGAGACCTTACAGATAATTGTATGTGTGGGGTACAAAGATGAGGTAGTCATTCAAAAATCATGTTAAACACTATCATTGTACAGAGTGAGTCCATGCAACTTATGTGACTTAATTTATCTAAAATATTTAGGCTTGCCATAACAAAGGTGTTGAGCACTTAGACTCAGATGTTTCAGCTTCCTAAAAACAGTCTCTGGCCTACACAAAATACCACAGTAGAACTATCTCAATGTAATAAATGTTTATTTAATTCAACCTGTAAGACAACAAAAGGTGGGAAAAGTAAAGGGTTGTGAGAATACTTTCTGAAGGCACTGAACAAGTTGTGGTATTTTTTCAATTGGTATTGGTGGCAATAGCAAAAAACTTCAGCACATAGTATAACGTCACAGACGGAGACTGAACCTTGACTGTTTTGGGTCCATTTAAAAAATTTAAAAAAACATTGAAAAGGGAGAAGGGGGGTGGATGGGCGACTCATTTCTTGGTCGTCTCCTCCTCCTTTGACAAAGTCTTGATGAACTCTTCCTTCTTGGCCGCTATGCGCTCTTCTCTGCGCTTGCGGGCCTCCTTGGTCTTCGAGCGACGAGCCTCGGCCTGGTCACTGGTGTGCGAGAAACAGATGAGAGGTTACAGAACGCAAATAAATTACAGCCCAGGTTCTAAAGGACTCCTATTCAATTAATACAGGGCTAGGTTTAAATCTGGGTTAGTTAGTCAAGAACTAAACATTTGATTTCATTGATAAACCTCATCTGAACTGAAAATTAACCATAGTCCAGGAATTATGAGAGCCATATTATCATTTGTTTTGGCTAGGTAACAAGCAGAGGTTGATGGGAGTTGTAGTGTCGACTTACGACAGGAGCTTCTTGCGAGCCTTGTCTGCCTTCAGCTTGTGAATGTGTTCCATTAGGATGCGCTTGTTCTTGAAGACGTTACCCTTCACCTTCAAGTAGAGACTGTGGTACCTGGAGAGAAAGAGTGTACTGGGAGTTGAGGACAAGCCAAGGTTCCCACTCAAATCACAAACATTCCAGACACATTCTGTGCATAATACAAAATCAGTATGTCCTATTGAGATGGTTCATTAGACGTTCAACACTTCACCAGGGTTACACAATGTTCCCAAGGACAAAACTACAGTTCAACAAGTATCATTCTCAAGAACAGATAATGGACTTCACTACAATCTTGACTTTAAGATACTTTTGTGGTTTGAATACTAATTTCAGGGTCAATGTTGTATTTTGAACCCACATTTCATTACAAAGCGATACATTTGTTCAAAACTATAACATTTCCCAGTCAACATTCTTCCCCAATTGCAACCAGATGACTCAGACATCTAAGTGTAGACTAACATGTGCCTGTCGATTTTCTTGGACTCCCTGTAACGCCGCAGTAGGCGCCGCAGGATCCTCATGCGTCGCATCCACGAGAGCTTCTCTGGCATACGGGCGTTGGCTGTACCCTTCCTCTTACCTGGGCAGGGGGAGAATCATCATCAAATAGTAACACAGCCCAGCAATAGGTCAACACCCTGAACAGGTCATTTGTTAATTAAAACCTTGTCATCGTTGGATTTATAGATTTCTGATTCCCTCCCCCTTTTTAGCACTGGTGATATGAATGTCTACAGGACCCAGACATTTTCTATCAACTGTCCAGATATTTCAATAAGTGCATTTGTTTTAGCTAGCCCGGTGCACCAATTGGGTAGAGATTGAACTTTACAACCAATGGAATGATCTTGAATGTGCAAACTCACCCCCCTGGCAAGCTAAAACAAATGCACCTTCTCAGTTCAAATGAGGGAGAGAAGGGGACAGGGAGCCACTTTGAACAATGTTATCACGGCCATGATGTTGGCTATATGATGGGATGACGGTGTTGAGAACCTCTCTGTACCCACCTATGCCCGTGTGGCGTCCCTTGCGGCGTGCCAGCGTGTTCTTGCGGCAGCGGGCACGGGAATGCACCGTCACAGGCTTCCTGATGATCAGACCATCCTTCACCAGCTTGCGAATCTGCTGGCCTGCAGGGGTGGGGATAGACAAGTTGATTAACTTGTATGTGGTCATCCTTGTCCCATGGCTATTTCGGTATATGTATCTTACAAGAACACAACTATTGGTACCTTGGAACATTTCCCTGCTGCACAACACATGAACTTTCCAGAATGTCAAAGACAGACACAGGCAACAGACACAGGCAACAGTCTCCAAGGGCATTCATAGACGCTAATTACCTTTAGCCCCTATTGACAATAGGATCTTCTGGCCAGGGAGTTTTTTTGAGAGCCCCAATGCTTGTTTTAAATGTTAACTTGCATCGCTTGCCGTACGGTTTTGGAAACATAAGGAACGAATCTTTCATATCAGCGAGAAATAATTTTCTGAAAACAAAAGGTTGAATTACTACACACTTGTGTGGTTAGGGTTCCCACACGGCCATATTTCCATGTTACAGCACTTGTTTACAGAAAAATGACTGAAGACAGAGTCGACTGTCTGTGCTAACTAGCTACTTAATCTCTGAACAACTGTGTGTAAACGGAAGATGGACGGCAGAAATGTGTCGTCACAGAAAAATACTATTGGCTGCAACTGTGTTATAACCGGTTAAAACAGTGTACAGTAAGTGTATATTTTGCATTTGTGAAATAATTTAGATGTGATATGAAAGTAGATGGTTTTATGTTTCTAGAGCAGTGCATCAAACGCGATTAGATTTTTTATTTTATTTTTGCTGCCAGGTCCAATTCACCTCTAAACAGGCTTCTTTGGTACATTGTTGGGCTAGTCTCCCTAGCATGAAGGTGTAAAAGAGGAGTGTCTTACGGGAGTTAGCGTTGGCAATCTCATTGGTTTCATTGGGGTCCAGCCATACCTTCTTCTTGCCACAGCGCAAGACGCTGGACGCCAATCGCTTCTGAAGCCTGAGCATGCTGGGTAGAGCAACAACAAAAAACTTGATTTACCATCCAAATGAATAGCCTTCAATTGCAGACATAAATAAGCGTTACACTACTAACTAATAGAAATGGGTAGTTTGCAACACAGCCAGGCTTCATACATACCCTGATGTATTTGCTAGTTTTACAATACAATAAAAACAAACTGATTCAGAGTGGTTGGGTTAAATCGGGAATACCCATTTTGGTTGAACGCATTCAATTGTGCAACTCCCTTTCCTTAACCAGCTAGCTGGCTTTGTAGTCTGGTCTCATAGACCTGTTGTAACATAGTAAATGTAAACCCGGGAAAGTCAAATTAATATGATGTTATGTTTGGTATGGTTACATAAAACAGATTACTTAATTTAATGCAAAAACCAATCAAGGCTGGTTGATCAGGTGGATGGTTGGACATATAAGGTGAACTTCTAGCATGTTCGAATCTCATCATGGACAACTTTAGAATTTGAGAAGCTACTTACAAAGTTAGCGAACCCTTCCCCTAGCCTAGCTAACATTAGCTATCACAAATTGTAATTCGTAACATATCGCATGAATTCTTAATATTTCACACAGAATGGATGGACATCCACAAATATTTAACATGAAACATAACATTTAACAAATTAGTTTTTTGGCTTTACATACATAATACAAAATGATCTGAGATCAGGTTGGGCTTTGTACAACCATAAGATTACACTCTGCTTCTCTTTTAATGTGACTACTGACATGGTGGAGAGTGCAGGGAGCTATTGGGCAAATTGCTAATGTCAGTAAGTAACGTTAGCTAGTTAGCCAACCACAAGTATAAGAGCCACAAATGAAGCATGATGATCGCTACCTAGAGATAGTAACCGGTTAGTAACCGGCTGGCTATCAAGTTAGTTAACACTACTATTGCATTTAGTTACCAACTTTACATAGCTAGGTTCGAGTACGAGACATGTCTCGACATGTTATCTTAGATGACATTTCCGACCGTGTACAAGCCAGCGTCCAGCAACATCAACTGTTTTACCTAGCTATCATGTGATTAGTTCAATGCATTTGTGCCACATTCATTGCCTTCATGTTACCCCAAAACAGAAATACACTGGTCATTTAAACGAGTAAAGTCATGACATATGTCAAGACCCTTACCTCATGACTGCGACTCTTAGAGAGAAAGGAATGACGTGTGAAGTATGGGGTCCCTACCATTATAACGGAGATAAGATTGTTATCCATTGTCGAGATTTGCACGGGGCTTAAACTTAATTCGTGTTAATTAAGCAAATAATATGCATCTGGTAGAATTTAAAGGAGTGTTTCTACATGGTTAAACATTTTAAATCCTGTGTTACGATTATACAATAATATGATTAAGTACAGTCTCACTATCCTTTGTCACAGTGGTACATTCCAAATAATACAAATTGCATTATGGGATAATCGTACTAGAGGGAACACACCACCAGATGGCACTGTTTATCTAATATTTGGTTCAGCGTCAACATTCCAATATCTCTTGTGCCATTCTCTTTTATGTGCTATCTCAGTTACAAACTGTACGTTTTCCAGTAAATTCAACTAATTAAATAAACCCTTAGATTTTAAAGAATGTGACACAAGCACAAAAAGTTGTTATTTTGGATGATAATGATGGTCGAGTTTGTTTTGCATGGCCCTGTGCCCCAGGTGGGTTGAAATTTCACTTACTAATGGAATGGTCTAAAATTAGCATACTTCGACCATCTCGTCGCCATGGAAAAGTATACAATAGGTGGGTTAAAATCGCATTCCAGCCGGTGTCTATTGTACAAGTTCCACCGGCTAAATCTATGACATTAAAATTACTATTTACTCTGTTCCATCTGACTGAGCAATCCACTGTCTCATCAGCCCAGCCTGGCAATTTATAAACTGTAAAAAGCCGCTAAACATTATCTCACATTACTTTTAGACAAACATTTAGTTTTCAACAGCACAGATTTGTGTATTTGTCTCCGACATTTGCAACATTGTTTCAATATTCAAGTTCGATTTTTATTTATTATTATTTTTATTTTTTTCACCTTTATTTAACCAGGTAGGCTAGTTGAGAACAAGTTCTCATTTACAACTGCGACCTGGCCAAGATAAAGCATAGCAGTGTGAACAGACAACACAGAGTTACACATGGAGTAAACAATTAACAAGTCAATAACACAGTAGAAAAAAAAGAGAGTCTATATACATTGTGTGGAAAGGGCATGAAGAGGTAGGCAAATAATTAACATTTTGCAGATTAACACTGGAGTGACAAATGATCAGATGGTCATGTACAGGTAGAGATACTGGTGTGCAAAAGAGCAGAGAAGTAAATAAATATAAACAGTATGGGGATGAGGTAGTAGGTCAATTGGGTGGGCTATTTACCGATAGACTATGTACAGCTGCAGCGATCGGTTAGCTGCTCAGATAGCAGATGTTTGAAGTTGGTGAGGGAGATAAAAGTCTCCAACTTCAGCGATTTTTGCAATCTGTTCCAGTCACAGGCAGCAGAGAACTGGAACGAAAGGTGGCCAAATGAGGTGTTGGCTTTAGGGATGATCAGTGAGATACACCTGCTGGAGCGCGTGCTACGGGTGGGTGTTGCCATCGTGACCAGTGAACTGAGATAAGGCGGAGCTTTACCTAGCATGGACTTGTAGATGACCTGGAGCCAGTGGGTCTGGCGACGAATATGTAGCGAGGGCCAGCCGACTAGAGCATACAGATCGCAGTGGTGGGTGGTATAAGGTGCTTTAGTAACAAAATGGATGGCACTGTGATAAACTGCATCCAGTTTGCTGAGTTGAGTATTGGAAGCTATTTTGTTGATGACATCGCCGAAGTCGAGGATCGGTAGGATAGTCAGTTTTACTAGGGTAAGTTTGGCGGCGTGAGTGAAGGAGGCTTTGTTACGGAATAGAAAGCCGACTCTAGATTTGATTTTAGATTGGAGATGTTTGATATGAGTCTGGAAGGAGAGTTTACAGTCTAGCCAGACACCTAGGTACTTATAGATGTCCACATATTCTAGGTCGGAACCATCCAGGGTGGTGATGCTAGTCGGGCGTGCGGGTGCAGGCAGCGAAGGGTTGAAAAGCATGCATTTGGTTTTACTAGCGTTTAAGAGCAGTTGGAGGCCACGGAAAGAGTGTTGTATGGCATTGAAGCTCGTTTGGAAGTTAGATAGCACAGTGTCCAAGGAAGGGCCGGAAGTATACAGAATGGTGTCGTCTGCGTAGAGGTGGATCAGGGAATCGCCCGCAGCAAGAGCAACATCATTGATATATACAGAGAAAAGAGTCGGCCCGAGAATTGAACCCTGTGGTACCCCCATAGAGACTGCCAGAGGACCGGACAACATGCCCTCCGATTTGACACACTGAACTCTGTCTGCAAAGTAGTTGGTGAACCAGTCAAGGCAGTCATTAGAAAAACCGAGGCTACTGAGTAGATCTCCAGCTGCCCCATAGTAAGGAACGTGTCGGGAGTCGGGATGAGACAGACAAGCAGGCAGTGTTTCTCAGCCAGTCGAAACCATGAATCAGTTGGCATCATTTTTATGGATATATACAAAGAAATGTCAATTGAAAAAAAGATAAAACGAAATGAAGTGCAAATAGTTTACAGTCTTTCCAGCTTCAGTTTGAAGTGATTGTGTTGGTTGTGTTGTTGGCTAGCTCCTCTGAACCACATTGTCCTGGCAAGAGAGCACATTTTCTATGCCAGGAGAAATCGTGCCTAATTGGATCATTATTATGGATGTGTCCAATAAATGTCACTAGAAATCAGCTTAAACAAATGCAAATGCTGCTACTTTGCTGTTATTCTGGTTGCACTTTTTTGACTTGACTGTAAGTTAGCCATAGTTGGCTAGCTAGCAAGCAAGGGATAAGAACGTTGCCAGCCAGTATGGCAATGGAACATTTAGAACAAATGATTGGGTCACGTCAATAGATACAGAACAAAAAGACTTAACAACTGGTTCGCGTCTCTAACAACCAAACCGATAGAACGAACGACCAGCCGGCTTGGGTAGCAACCCTAGATTTGAGTTGGGACTATATCTTGTGGATGGATGAAATAGTTAGAATAAATTAATAAAAATAAAGTTTTTATTGAAAATGTGTCAATCATTATTTGAAGACGTTGGTAACCCGTTGTATAAAAGTGATAATGCCCTCAAAGCCGGTGTTTGGGAGATATATTGGCACAGTTTGCCGGCCCTCGACTTCGTATCGGGCCTAACAACACCTGCGCCAATATATCCTTCAAACACCGGCTTGGAGGGCATTATCACTTAACTAACTTATCCAAAGATGCTGTAGACGGGTTGGCCAACAACATCACAAAAAGTATGCACATCGATGAAGCAGAAGGCCTTGTTGTGTTATGATTTTGAATGGTCAGTTTGCTAGCAAGAATAGCAATAATCTGCCATGTGGGCAATCGTAGGTTTTATTGTATATTGTTATTGACACCATGTCTTGTTTTGAGGTGTTTCACTCCTGTAATGTCTATGCTAATTTAGCTAAAAAAATATTAACAAGCTAACCTACAACTGTAAAGATGTATTTGAGAGACAAGTGCTCACTGTGCAAACGTATTTATGTTTTCAATAAACATCTGGATACAATATATAATTGACATGTTGTCAACAATCTAAGGCAACCCCATCTTCTTTGCCCCTTAGTTGTGCACACATCGGTTTTGTTCAGTGTTGGAAAAAGTACACAACATTCATCCTTGAGTAAAAGTGAAGATATGAATAGAAAATGATTCTAGTGAAAGTCATCCAGTAAGATATTACTTGAGTAAAAGTCTAAAAGCACTTGGTTTTAAATATACAGTTGAAGTCGGAAGTTTACATACACTTAGGTTGGAGTCATTAAAACTCATTTTTCAACCACTCCTCAAATTTCTTGTTAACAAACTATAGTTTTGGCAAGTCGGTTAGGACATATAACTTGTGCATGACAAGTCATTTTCCCAACAATTGTTCACAGACAGATTATTTCACTTATAATTCGCTGTATCACAACTCCAGTGGGTCAGAAGTTTACATACACTAAGTAGACTGTGCCTTTGAACAGCTTGGAAAATTCCAAAAAATGATGTCATGGCTTTAGAAGCTTCTGATAGGCTAATTGACATCATTTGAGTCAATTGGAGGTATTTTAAGGCCTACCTTCAAACTCAATGCCTCTTTGCTTAACGTCATGGGAAAATCTAAAGAAATCACCCAAGACCTCAAAAACAAATGTGTAAACCTCCACAAGTCTGGTTCATCCTTGGGAGCGATTTCCAAACGCCTGAAGGTACCACGTTCAACTGTACAAACAATAGTACGCAAGTATAAACACCATGGGACCACGCAGCCGTCATACCGCTCAGGAATGAGACACATTCTGTCTCCTAGAGATGAATGCACTTTGGTGCGAAAAGTCCAACTCAATCCCAGAACAGCACAGACCTTGTGAAGATGCTGGAGGAAACAGGTACAAAATTATCTATATCCACAGTAAAACGCGTCCTATATCGACATAACCTGAAAGGCCGCTCAGCAAGGAAGAAGCCACTGCTCCAAAACAGCCATAAAAAAGACTATGGTTTGCAACTGAACGTGGGACAAAGATCGTACTTTTTGGAGAAATGTCCTCTGGTCTGATGAAACAAAAATAGAACTGTTTGGCCATAATGACCATTGTTATGTTTGGAGGAAAAAGGGGGAGGCTTGCAAGCCGAAGACACCATCCCAACCGTGAAGCACGGGGGTGGCAGCATCATGTTGTGGGGTGCTTTGCTGCAGGAGCGATTGGTGCACTTTACAAAATAGATGGCATCATGAGGTAGGAACATTACGTGGATATATTAAAGCAACATCTCAAGATATCAGTCAGGAAGTTAAAGCTTGGTCGCAAATTGGTCTTCCAAATAGACAATGATGAGCAAGGAGGCCTACAAACCTGACTCAGTTACACCAGCTCTGTCAGGAGGACTGGGCCAAAATTCACCCAACTTTTTGTGGGAAGCTTGTGGAAGGCTACCAGACGGGTTTGACCCAAGTTAAACAATTTAAAGGCAATGCTACCAAATACTAATTGAGTGTATGTAAACTTCTGACCCACTGGGAATGTGATGAAAGAAATAAAAGATGAAATAAATCATTCTCTCTACTATTGTTCTGACATTTCACATTCTTAAAAGAAAGTGGTGATCCTAACTCACCTAAGACAGGGAATTTTTACTAGGATTAAATGTCAGGAATTGTGAAAAACTGCGTTTAAATGTATTTGGCTAAGGTGTATGTAAACTTCTGACTTCAACTGTACATAAGTATCAAAAGTACATGTAATTGCTAAAATATACTCAAGTATCAAAAGTAAAAATATAAATAATTTCACGTTCCTTATATTAAGCAATCTGTATTTTTGTTACGGATAGCAAGCGGCACACTCCAACACTCAGACATAATTTACAAACATTTGTGTTTAGTGAGTCCTCCAGATCAAAAGCAGTAGGGATGACCAGGGACGTTCTCTTGATAAGTCTGTGAATTGGACCATTTTCCTGTCCTGCTAAGCATTCGAAATGTAAGGAGTACTTTTGGGTGTCAAGGAAAAATGCATGGAGTAAAAAATACATTATTTTATTTAGGAATGTATTGGGGTAAAAGTTGTCAAAAATATAAATAAAGTAGAGCTACTTTAAAGTATTTTTACTTAGGTACTTTACAGCACTGGTTTTGTTGCTAAACAACCAACCCGTCTATGCTATCACATCCGCAGCATGATAGACATGGCATGCTGCTGCTACCTCTCTCACTCCGACTGTACCATGACCAAATTCGTAATTGACCATGACTCATGAGTCTACTCGGGTGCTGTTCTGGTCAATGATGTATACAAACACTAGATTGGTTATGCTACTGTATGTATTGACCAATGTGAGGCTTTGAAACCACTGTCCGCCATATTGGTACGACTCAAACGGAGCAGTCCTGCATAGGAATTAATGACATTCTGCAGTATTTCAATGTAATGTTTCAAGGACAAAATGACATGTATTTAAGTATTTAAATATTACTTCTACTTCTGTTAAAGTTCTACTTTAAGGAACATTTTCATATATATATATTTTTATATATATATATATTTTAGTTCACATAATGTAGGTTAGTTTAAAAGTAGGCTTTAAGGTGTTTGTAATAGAATATACTTGACAAAAATGAATGAAGACATTAACAAATGCATTTCTAAAACTTTCAAAACCTTATTTACGAATGCCAAGAGTGTGCAAAGCTGTCATCATTGGAAAGGGTGGCTACTTTGATTTGTTTAACACTTTTTTTGGTTACTATATGATTCAAAATGTGTTATTTCATAGCTTTGATGTCTTCAGTATTATTCTACAATGTAGAAAATAGAAAAAAGAAAAACCCTTGAATGAGTAGGTGTGTCCAAACTTTTGACTGGTACTGTAAGTCATGTCAAAATGGGTACCATTAGGAAATTAGCTTTAAAAGCTGAAAAAATAGTCAGCTAGAGTCACCAGGAGTGGTATGGTGATGATTTATTGTGTCAGAAGAACAAAAGGAAGGTGTATTGTGGCTCGGAAAAGGATGGGAGCACGAAGTGAAAAGCTTTGAGCAGGGCAGCGGTAAAAGGTGTCATCTTTTGGCGTCTCGTGGAAATTGAGGCTCAATGTCTTATACACCACATACGAGGAGTAGTAGAGGCACTTCGCCTGAACCATATGGTGGATGGAGGAAGAAGGAAAACTTATCAGTGTTATTACTGTCTGATGAAGAGTTTCTCCCACACATGTATAGCTGGGGCATATGAGATACGCGGTGAGAGCTTTTCTGAACAGGCCGTTGCAATGTCCTAATTGTAAGTAAGTTTGGCCGTGCGTCAGACGGAAATAAATACTGCATATTGCTGGATGCACAGTGCCGCAATTGTGGTGGGAGCCACATTCCCGAGTTCCATTAGTGCCGTGTAAGAGTGAAGGAGGTCGAAGTAGGAAGAATCTAGGCTGTCCAGCAGGTCTCCTGTGCAAAAGCATTGGAAATTGCTGAAGGAGCAAGTTGAAATGAGGAAGAAATGTCAATAGACGTTTTGCAGCCTGCGGAGAATTTTGTTTCTCAATTGAGGGATCCTGAAACTCTGATAGTAAAAAAAAAAAGGTGGATTTTGTTGTGTTAATTATGCAGCCGATAAATTGCATAGGAAAAACCAACAAGAAATCAAAGTAGTTAGACATCATTGTGAATGCGACAAAAAGGTTTTGGGATCTACAGGACATTGCAGGTAATACTGTCTGAAGATGTTCCCACCTTGCAGGCCCCCCAGAGCTTGTGTAGGGTTTTGAGTAGACATTTGAATCTGACTGAAGGAGAAAGGCGAGAGGTTTTTATTCATTTTTTTTTTAACAGTTTTCAGTTTTTGCCCCGCCTAGTTTTTAGCGGCAATGCACCTTTTTGATTGTAGTGCGCCATAAAACCTAAGAGAAGAAGAAGAAAGGCAAGCATTTTTGCTAGCTTGGAAGCCAAACATTGTGCCAGGAAAGAAAGAGAGCAGAAGTGAATATTCTGTTCAAAACTGATGGCACATCAAGTGGAGATGCGAGTGAGAAGAAATGGATTACAGTAGTGAACAAAAATGAGACGAGAAGTAAAGACTAGTAAATCTAGTTCTGACTTTTGTTGTTGGAGTGAGGGTTTTGGAACAATGGAGTTACCTGGGAGATTAGTTTTGAGTCATATTTTGGGGTTATGTGATATAGCCTGTAAGACTTTGTGCCCAAACCTATGCAGTCTGACAAATGCAGAATATTTGGACATGTGTCAAGTGTATATAGACGGGAGGAGTATCGTATGCCAGCTGAGGTTAAATGCTGAAATGATGGTGGTGAAACATGTGCCCGAAGTCCTGAACTGCCCTGTTAGGGTGAAGGAGACAGAGGTGGCAAGAATAAGGTCTGTCCAGTGTGTCTCCTATCTGGAGGAGTTGAGAAGAGGGAAAAGAAGGGAGTGACATTGAAAAAACAATGGTAGTTGGATTTGACAGACAGGTAAATGTTCCTTGCCAACAGGAAGGATCCTGACATGTTGCATGTTAAAAATGTGTACTTTGTAACATTTATTGCAATGGTTATAAACTGCACAGCGCAAAGAGAGAGAAAATATGCAGTTAGTTGGGCCAACAGGATTGAGGGTATTTCATGTAATGTTGTGTTATCAGGGAACAATCTTCTCAAACTAAGGCAATTTGATATGTTATTAATTTCATAATAAATCAAATCAAACTGTATTTGTCACATGCGCCAAATACAACAAGTGTAGACTTACTTACAAGCCTTTAACCAACAGTGCAATTGAAGAAGAAGAAAATAGTACAACACATACTAAGGTTTGCAAAAATAGGAATGGGAATGTATATGGGCCCACATTGGGGGGTTCAAAGGTCATACATGTATGCATTTTGGGTTATATTGAGCCAGAATGGACAGTATTGGGATGTGTTCTATTATCACATGGTACCCTAGTTCAGTGTTTCCCAAACTGTTGGGCATGAGGGAAGTCCAGATCAAATGTTCAGATCAACTTGCCCATGTCAGCTAACAATTTTTAGCTAGGTTTTTTTTAGCCCATACATTTTGTTGTAATGTTTGAGTCACTCAAATATCACATGAATAAACATTAGACATGGCAAAATCCATAAAATTGCAAGAAAATTTGCATTAAAACTGCACAATTTTGGGATCTCCTGCCCTAGATGATGACTACACCAAATTTCACACCGAACAAGGAGACCCATTGGGGAAGTTTTTAATAAGTAATAATAGATTTTGTCAATAATCAGTATCATAAGCCTACTGTTTTTCAAAATGTCTGCCATTCATTTCAATGGGGAGGAACTGCATTAATTTTGCATGGCCCTAACTGAATTTATATTTGGTGTAAACGACCAATAATGGCTTAAGATGTGTTACAATGAAGATAATCCAAAATGATGGCCAAAGTATGTCAGAATGTATTCACACCTATTGACTAGTGAGGGAGATGTGAGTCTCCAGCTTCAGAGATTTTTGCAATTAGTTCCAGTCATGGGCAGCAGAGAACTGGAAGAAAAGACGACCAAAGGAGGAATTGACTTTGGGGGTGACCAGTGAGATATACCTGCTGGAGCGTGTGCTACGAGTGGGTGCTGCTATGGTGACCAGTGAGCTGAGATTAGGCGGGGCTTTACCTAGCAGAGACTTGTAGATAACCTGTAGCCAGTGGGTTTGGCTGGCGGCGAGTATGAAGCGATGGCCAACCAACGAGAGCGTACAGGTCGCAATGGTGGGTAGTGTATGGGGCTTTGGTGACAAAACGGATGGCACTGTGATAGACTGCATCCAGTTTGTTGAGTAGAGTGTTGGAGGCTATTTTATAGATGACATCACCGAAGTCGAGGATCGGTAGGATGGTCAGTTTTACGAGGGTATGTTTGGCAGCATGGGTGAAGGATGCTTTGTTGCGATATAGGAAGCCGATTCTAGATTTCATTTTGGATTGGAGATGCTTAATGTGAGTCTGGAAGGAGAGTTTACAGTCTAACCAGACACCCAGGTATGTGTAGTTGTCCACTTATTCTAAGTCAGAGCCGTCCAGAGTAGTGATGCTGGACGGGCGAGCAGGTGCGGGCAGCGATCGATTGAAAAGCATGCATTTAGTTTTACTTGCGTTTAAGAACAGTTGGAGGCCACGGAAGGAGAGTTGTATGGCATTGAAGCTCGTCTGGAGGTTAGTTAACACAGTGTCCAAGGAGGGGCCAGAAGTATACACAATGGTGTTGTCTGCGTAGAGGTGGATCAGCGTAGAGGTGAATCACCAGCAGCAAGAGCAACATCATTGATGTATACAGAAAAGAGAGTCGGCCCAAGAATTGAACCCTGTGGCACACCCATAGAGACTGTCAGAGGTCCAGACAACAGGCCCTCCGATTTGACACACTGAACTGTATCAGAGAAGTAGTTGGTAAACCAGGCGAGGCAATCATTTGAGAAACCAAGGCTGTCGAGTCTGCCAATAAGAATGTGATTGACAGAGTCCAAAGCCTTAGCCAGGTCGATGAATATGGCTGCACAGTAATGTCTCTTATCGATGGCGGTTATGATGTCGTTTAGAACTTTAAGCGTGGCTGAGGTGCACCCATGACCAGCTCTGAAACCAGATTGTATAGCGGAGAAGGTATGGTGAGATTTGAAATGGTCAGTAATCTGTTTGTTAACTTGGCTTTCGAAGACCTTAGAAAGACAGGGTAGTATAGATATCGGTCTGTAGCAGTTTGGGTCTAGAGTGTCACCCCCTTTGAAGAGGGGGATGACCGCGGCAGCTTTCCAATCTTTGGAAATCTCAGACGATACGAAAGAGAGGTTGAACAGGCTAGTAATAGGGGTTGCAAAAATGTCGGCAGATAATTTTAGAAAGAGAGGGTCCAGATTGTCTAGCCCCGCTGATTTGTAGGGGTCCAGATTTTGCAGCTCTTTCAGAACATCGGCTATCTGGATTTGGGTAAAGGAGAAATGGTGGGGGCTTTGGCGGGTAGCTGTGGAGGGTGCCGGGCAGTTGACCGGGGTAGGGGTAGCGATGTGGAAAGCATGGCCAGCCGTAGAAAAATGCTTATTGAAATTCTCAATTATAGCGGATTTATCGGTGGTGACAATGTTTCCTAGCCTCAGAGCAGTGGGCAGCTGGGAGGAGGTGCTCTTATTCTCCATGGACTTTACAGTGTCCCTGAACTTTTTAGAGTTAGTACTACAGGATGCAAATTTCTGTTTGAAAAAGCTTGCATTAGCTTTTCTAACTGCCTGTGTATATTTGTTCCTAACTTCCCTGAAAAGTTGCATATCACAGGGGCTATTCGATGCTAATGCAGAACGCCACAGGATGTTTTTGTGCTGGTCAAGGGCAGACAGGTCTGGCGTGAACCAAGGACTATATCTATTCCTAGTTCTACATTTTTTGAGAGGGGCATGCTTATTTAAGATGGTGAGGAAGGCACTTTTAAAGAATAGCCAGGCATCATCTACTGACGGGATGAGGTCAATGTCATTCCAGGATACCCCGGCCAGGTCGATTAGAAAGGCCTGCTCGCAGAAGTGTTTCAGGGAGCGTTTGACAGTGATGAGGGGTGGTCGTTTGGTCGCAGACCCATTACGGATGCAGGCAATGAGGCAGTGATCGCTGAGATCTTGATTGAAAACAGCAGAGGTGTATTTGGAGGGCGAATTAGTTAGGATGACATCTATGAGGGTGCCCGTGTTTACTGATTTGGGGTTGTACCTGGTAGGTTCATTGATAATTTGTTTGAGATTGAGGTTATCAAGCTTAGTTTGTAGGATGGCCGGGGTGTTAAGCATGTCCCAGTTTAGGTCACCTAGTAGCACGAGCTCAGAAGATAGATGGGGGCAATCAGTTCACATAGCAATTCATAGTATCGAGGGCACAGCTGGGGGCAGAGGGAGGTCGTATAGCAATACTCATCATGCCCCTTGCTATAAACAGACTATTACAGGTGGCAACTACTTTAGAAAACCAAGATACTACTGTATTTGCATCTCATGGACTATTATTTGCCAGTATGACCAATTTCCATAAAACAAATATGTAGTTCTGCTATTTGTAACACTGTTGTTTTCTATGATGAGTCAGTCTAGGTCAATCATTAGATCTGATGGCAAACATTTACCAAATCCCATGGTTTTGAAGATGAGATCCACCCAATAGAATGTTCCATTGTTGTTTGATACAATAATTTTCAATGAGGATGTGAACGTTCCATCTTTTCTCCTTTATCCATAGAGATCCTAATGAATTACTATTAAGTATTCTAATTCCTAATTCTATGCCTTTATCAGCCTGTGACCATTGACTCCTATTCAACAAGTTATATAAAGGTGTGAAAAACATAGCCTCTACGGAAGATTTCTATCATATATCAATTTGATCAGGGGTTTGTAGGGAACAATTTAGCACCGTTAATAAACCTTTGCCACACCAAAGGGAACATTTTCAAACTCTCGCGGGAGCCATCTTTCCTGCAATGGATTTATTTTTCTTGTTGTTCACCCGGTACAGTAGGTGGCGGCAATACACCAGAATGAAATGGATTTCTAACTAACCTCCTTTGTTCAATAGATTGTAGCACAGAAAGAACAATGAGCTAGATATTTCACCGGATGTAAAAATGTGAAGCAACCGGTTCCCGTTTCCACTCACTACCAAATATGGTGATGAGCGGAAGCCCAGTGGCCGGCAGTGGAAGAAGATGGGGCGAGATGGATTTTGTCTGCCATTCTGCATATTTTCTCATATATTAAACATTTGATCTCCTTACAGTTTTCTGATTCCGAAACTAGAATTTGTAACAAACCGAGTGGACTGAGTTTGGAAGACTTTGCCAAAGTAAAAAAAGGCGTTTAGAAGGAGTGCATGGGCGAATTGAGTTGTTGCACACGCGCACTATACATAGTAGGCGTTCAATAATGAAATATGCAAATAAATGCTAGAACGCGCCAATAGGATCTCACCTCTCGTGTTTGTCTCTGCCCACCTCTTTGCTTGTTCGGCCAACTAGGATTAATTTTCTCCAATTGGAAACGACAGGCTCTGGTCTATCTTTAAAAAAATCTTTGGTGATAGTCTGCCATTAACTCTCGAAGAAGAACATTGCGCCAACGGGGGTATATTCACAAGACATGGTGGTGCAGCTAGAGGTCGTATACAAGGTAAGACTGAGAAACTTTTTAATTTAATATTAACGCTAGCTAATATTGTGTTGACTTGTCCCACGACGTTGATGAAACGGGTCGGTGCGGTTGCCTGCGGGTTTCTGTATAGTCGTTCTAGCCTTTATGCTAGCTAGCTAAACTAACGGTAGCTAGCTAGCTTGAGTGAATGGTGTGAATTAGGTTGACCATTGAATGAAATAGCGTCATAGTACTAGCTTATGTTAGCTTAGCGTCAACTGGTTTTGTCTATAAGGGATACAGATTTGGTCAAAATTGACTTTAATAACCGGTTTAGGAGGATTTCCATGCACAATCGGCTGCCTAGGCAACTCCTATCTTACGCAGCAGGTTATAATAATTAACGTGTTATGCTAATTATCCTAACATAATAAGGTCAGGAAAAGGGTTAGGGTTAGCTCAAATGCAAAAACTATTTTCGGCGTAATTTGACAAAAGCGCTATCCCATCTAAACAAATGATCCAACTGTGATTTTGATGATCAGGCAACAATGTGAGCTAGCCTGTGCTGTATAGCTAAACACTGCACCTGTCCTTGCCTATGCAATTTACTCAGCTATGAAGCTCCTTCACACGTCACTTTTATGTTCACTACAGTAACAAATTGCGAAATTATTTTCGTTAAGATTTCATCATCCCCCACCATGGCATCTGTCTTGTCCGGCTTCATTTGACCCGTTTAATGAAGATTAACAGGCAGTTTGTGAGTCGGATTAACCTAGCTAGTAGCCACCCACGCGTGGATAAGATGTTTTGGCATGCAAACGACCTACTCAGCGTTCCATTTCTAGGAAGAAAACATTAATGTATGTATAACTGCTAATGAGTCCAGTAAGCGATGTGTGCAGTAGCTATACCTTTCATATGTATGCCTAGCTTGCAAGATGTGTGAAAGGTCAATGTACCACATCTATCATTTTACCTTTTTATTTAACTTGGCAAGTCGGTTAAGAACCAATTCTTATTTTCAATGACGGCCTAGGAACAGTGGGTTAACTGCTTTGTTCAGTGGCAGAACGACAGATTTTTTACCTTGTCAGCTCGGGGATTTGATCTTGCAACCTTTCGGGTTACTAGTCCAACGCTAGGCTACCTGCCGCCCCATATGTCCGTTCAATTGACGCATTCTTAATAGGACTAATGATAATAGCTCTCTTAGATTGTTGTGTAAATATTGATGGCCACAGGCAATTCATATGCCTGTACCAGGATCAGTGAAGCGTCCATACGTGTTAAGATTTCTATGAGCAAAGTCCCAAACCCCTGTTTGCCTTGCTTTTTTGGGGCAGAAGTAGTGAAGCCAGAATTATAAAATAATAATTATAATACCTTCAAAAATGTTATGAAGCCTGTGTTTGGTGTTATGATGGTAGTCCTACCATCAATAATTTCCTCACAACCCCTGTTTAAATAAGGCAGGTCATTGACCTTTGCAAACCCAGCAGAATTCTAGTCACACTTCTGTCATCAATGTGCGGGTCACCTACTACAAGAACACAAAGGGACAATGCAGCAAAGCTCAGTATGTCATTCATTGCTTGCTTGAGCTGGGCAGGAGCAGTTTGGCTTAGTTTGTCCTATTCAGTGATTAGCCACACACATGTATATATTTATACATACATACATACATACATACATACTCACACACTTACAAACATGCACCCTTGTTGGTGTAGCTATCCATTTATAAAGAGATTCTCTCAGCGTCTGATGGTGACCTAGTTCTAAACTGGAAGGCACTACCCATGGCGTGATTTTCCGATTAATTACATTAGGAATTCCTCCCCAAGCTATCTGTCCACAAATTAAGTTTTGTGTGTGTATACTCATTTTCTTGTTTGTCAATGCACAGTGATTAGCATAAGCCTACCACAGTGAATGTTGAGCTAATATATTGCCCATGGATTTATACTGTATCCAGGTTAATTTTAGTAATAGGCTTGATGAACTGTAGTAGCCTTTCTGCTTCGGTATCAGAAACGTATTTCAAGCCAATGAATCAGCCTCAATTGAAACCGTTTTTATATTGACTTGGCATGAACTGCCAAACATAAGAAATGGAATGATCAGAAGAATAGTCTACATGTCACTCAGCCAGACTGAGACTTGCCATTGACCTACATCAAAAACAGAGGGACAAAGGGAGCGACGGAGGGAAAGGAAAAGCGAAGGAAGGCGAGGGGGGAAAAGAAAGGTTCACTTGACTTCAATTCCACCCAGTCCCATAGCTTTGTGCCAGACCTACGTTTCTGAATAACGATAAATCATTGTAAATAGGTTGGTAGCAACGAACCTAATGCTTGTTATACGTATGCTTTCCTTTCTTCCAGAAAGTTAAGCTTCCGGCTTACTTACAGCAATAAGGGCTTTTGTGAGGACAAACACTGTTCCGTTGATGACTCCAGCTAAAAGTCCTGACGATGGGCTTTTATGATACTGCATCTCATGTCACCCCAAGGTTGGCTTGCTGCTATGTTACAGTGAGTGGGTTCATTTGACTGCAGGACTACAGGGAAAGGCAATAGTACAGAATATGTTGCTCTTTGTTTAGTGCAAAGTTCCTCTTTCCAGTCTGCCTGGGCAATGTGGTAACACGAACTTTGGCTACAGACGCGCGTATCAGATTGGAGGAGATTGTATTCTCATTGTGCGCTGTTGTATTTTCGCTGAGCTCACTTGGAATAGGGAAACTCCCTTTTTTGCTCAATTTTAGAGGAAAAGACGAGCTAGATTTTCTGTCCATATGTTCTGTTAAACAAAGAGCCATTTTTGAAAGTAAACACAACAGGGGTCCCGGGGTTTGGGTTAAGTAAATAACATTTTCTGTGCAGCAAGAAAACAACACATTTATTGCAACGCAGCTGGAAGAGCAATTGTGTTTTGGGGTTAACCAAAACACCGGGTTAGGCGATTCCATATCGAAGCAATCGCCTGTTCTCCCCCATTTATGACCTTGGATCAGATGAGACATCCCACTGAATTTGAACTCAAAGCAGAGTGATTTTTTTTTTTTTGTGATTTCTGGACCGGCCATATGTATTTATTGATTAGATAATGTAATGTCGTCATAGGGAAGACCTTGCCCAACAGCAGTAGACTGCCAAGTCATCATCCCAGTATTGTAGAGATTTGGAAGGGGATATTTCAAGGGTCAACAAAGGATATTCTCATTATGGCTAGTAGGGCATGGAATTGCCAGGGACCTCATGATACTTAGGTGCCGGTACAGTGCATTTGGAAAGAATTCAGACCCCTTTACTTTTTCCATGTTTTGTTACAGCCGTAGTCTAAAATTGATAACATTTATTTTTCCCTTATCAATCTACACACAATACCCCATAATGGCAAAGCGAAAGCAGGTTTTTAGAAATGTTTGCAAATATATTGAAAATACAAAACAGAACTACCTTTATTTAGTTGCAGTCGCTGGCGGTGCAGTTGCCGTACCAAGCGGTGATGCAGCCCGACAGGATGCTCTCACTTGTGCGTCTGTAAAAGTGTGAGGATTTTAGGGAGAGGTCAACTGATTAATCAGAATGGCCGATTTCAAGTTTTCATAACAATCGGAAATCGGTCATTTTTTATGCCGATTTTGCCGAAATATATATATTTTTTAATCCTTTATTTAACTAGGCAAGTCAGTTAAGAACACATTCTTATTTTCAATGATGGCCTAGGAACTGCCTTGTTCAGGGGCAGAAAGACAGATTTTTACCTTGTCAGCTCAGGGATTCAATCTTGCAACCTTATGGTTAACTAGTCCACCGCTCTAACCACCTGCCTCACGAGGAGCCCGCCTGTTACGCAAATGCAGTAAGAAGCCAAGGTAAGTTGCTAGCTAGCATTAAACTTAATCCATCATAATCACTAGTTATAACTACACATGGTTGATATTACTAGTTTATCTAGCGTGTCCTGCGTTGCATATAATCGATACAGTGCGCATTCGTGAAAAAGGACTGTCGTTGCTCCAACGTGTACCTAACCATAAACACCAATGCCTTTCTTAAAATCAATACACAGAAGTATATGTTTTTAAACCTGCATATTTAGCTAAAAGAAATCCAGGTTAGCAGGCAATATTAACCAGGTGAAATTGGGTCACTTCTCTTGCGTTCATTGCATGCAGATTCAGGGTATATGCAACAGTTTGGGCCGCTTGGCTCATTGCGAACTAATTTGCCAGAATTTTACGTAATTATGACATAACATTCAAGGTTGTGCAATGTAACAGGAATATTTAGACTGATGGATGCCACCCATTAGATAAAATACGGAACGGTTCCGTGTTTATTCTTTCAGTGAAATGTCTTGTTTTCGAGATGATAGTTTCCGGATTCGACCATATTAATGACCTAAGGCTCGTATTTCTGTGTGTTATTATGTTATAACTAAGTCTATGATTTGATAGGCAGCAGCAGGCTCGTAAGCATGCATTCAAACAGCACTTTAGTGCGTTTTGCCAGCAGCTCTGCTGTTTATGACTTTAAGCCTATCAACTCCTGACATTAGGCTCGTTAGCGGGGTGTGCGCTAATAGCGTTTCAAACGTCACTCGCTCTGAGACTTGGAGTAGTTGTTCCCCTTGCTCTGCATGGGTAACGCTGCTTTGATGGTGGCTGTTGTCGTTGTGTTCCTGGTTCGAGCCCAGGGAGGAGCGAGGAGAGGGACGGAAGCTATACTGTTACACTGGTAATACTAAAGTGTCTATAAGAACATCCAATAGTCAATAGTATATGAAATACAAATGGTATAGAGAGAAATAGTCCTAAAATTCCTATAATAACTACAACCTAAAACTTCTTACCTGGGAATATTGAATACTCATGTTAAAAGGAACCACCAGCTTTCATATGTTCTCATGTTCTGAGCAAGGAACTTAAACGTTAGCTTTCTTACATGGCACATATTGCACTTTTACTTCTCCAACACTTTGTTTTTGCATTATTTAAACTAAATTGAACATGTTTCATTATTAACTTGAGGCTAAATTGATTTTATTGATGTATTATATTAAGTTAAAATAAGTGTTCATTCAGTATTGTTGTAATTGTCATTATTACAAATACATTTAAAAAAATCGGGCAATTTAATCGGTATAGGCTTTTTTTGTCCTCCAATAATCGGTATCGGTGTTGAAAAATCGGTCGACCTCTAATTTTTAGGTGCCATGCCAAATATCTTCAGCCATTTTCAGTTTGTTAGTGACTTGTACGCCAAAGAACTTTAAGCTTTCCACCTTCTCCACTGCGGTCCTGTCAATGTGGATTGGGGCTTTCCTGAAGTCCACGATCATCTCCTTTTGCTGACGTTGAGTTGTTTTCCTGGCACCACACTCCTAGTCCTCACCTCCATGTAGGCTGTCTCATTGTTGGTAATCAAGCCTACAACTGTTGTCTGCAGACTTGATGATTGAGTTGGAAGCGTGCATGGCCACGCAGTCATGGGTGAACAGGGCGTACAGGAGGAGGCTGAGCACTCACCCTTGTGGGACACTTAAAGGTCTTACTCACACTAGCCACGGAGAAGGCTCTTCTCTGGTGGCACTGCTATCCTCATAGCGGGTGAAGAAGGTATTTAGCTTGTCCGGAAGCCAGGTGTCCGTAAATTGTCTGTAGACCCTGCCACATACGTCTTGAAACTTGAAACTTCTTTGTCTCTGTACTGCCGTTTTGCCTGTTTGATTACCTTACGAAGGGAATAACAACACTGTTTGTATTTGGCCATAATCCCAGTCACCTTACCATGGTAAATGCAGTGGTTCGCGCTTTCAGTTTTGCGCAAATACTACCATCTATCCATGGTTTCTGGTTATGGTAGGATTTAATAGTCAGTTGGTACAATATCTCCTATACACTCCCTGGTAAACCATTTCAGTGTAATCGTCGCTATTATTCTTTGAAGCTACCCGGAACATATATCCCAGTCTGCGTGATCAAAACAAACTTGAAGCGTGAATTCCGATTGGTCAGACCAGCATTGAATAGTCCTTAGCATGGGTACTTCCTGTTTGAGTTTCTGCATCTAGGAAGGGAGGAGCAAAATGCAGTCGTGGTCATATTTGCTGAAAGGAGGGCGTGGGAGGGCCTTGTAGGAGTAGCAGTGGTCGAGTGTACTGCAGTCTAGAGAGTGACTGATTTTAATCGGAATGCCCAATTTAATTAGGGCTGATTTCAAGTTTTCATAACAATCGGTAATCAGCATTTTTTTGACAATTATGGCTGATTACATTGCATTCCATGAGGAGACTGCGTGGCAGGCTGACTACCTGTTATGCGAGTGCAGCAAGGAGCCAAGGTAAGGTGCTAGCTAGCATTAAACTTATCTTATAAACACAAATAATGTTAACAATCACTAGTTAACTACACATGGTTGACGATATTACTAGTTTATCTAGCTTGTCCTGCGTTGCATATAATTGATTTGGTGCCTGTTAATTTATCATTGAATCACAGCCTACTTCGCCAAATGGGTGATTTTTAACAAGCGCATTCGCAAAAAAAGTACTGTCGTTGCACCAATGTGTACCTAACCATAAACATCAATCAATGCCTTTCTTAAAATCAATACACAATTATATATTTTTAAATCTGCATATTTAGCTAATATTGCCTGCTAACATGAATTTCGTCCTAACAAAGACCGTAATTCATTTGCCAGAATTGTACATAATTATGACATAACATTGAAGGTTGTGCAATGTAACAGCAATAATTAGACTTAGCGATGCCACCTGTTAGATAAAATATGGAACGGTTCCGCATTTCAACAACTACAACCTAAAACATCTTACCTGGGAATATTGAAGATTCATGTTAAAAGGAACCACCAGCTTTCATATGTTCTGAGCAAGGAACTTAAACATTAGCTTTTTTTACATGGCACATATTGCACTTTTACTTCTCCAACACTTGTATGTATGTGTTATAAAAATTGGCCGATTAATCGGTATCGGCTTTTTTTGGTCCTCCAATAATCGGTATCGGCATTGAAGTATCATAATCGGTCGACCTCTACTGCAGTCTGACAGAACTTCAGCAGAGTTTTTCATCGCATTTGCTTTGTTAAAATCCCCAGCTAAAATAAATGCAGCCTCAAGACATGTGATTTACAGTTTGCGCGATTTTTGCAAATCAATACTTTGAGTCAAAGTATCGATATATGTAACTGTTTTATTTTTTTTATCACTAATGGCAAGGCTATATTCAGCGATAAGGCATGCAGGGGTGTGGTACAGTGCCTTGCGAAAGTATTCGGCCCCCTTGAACTTTGTGACCTTTTGCCACATTTCAGGCTTCAAACATAAAGATATAAAACTGTATTTTTTTGTGAAGAATCAACAACAAGTGGGACACAATCATGAAGTGGAACGACATTTATTGGATATTTCAAACTTTAAAAAAAAATCCAAAACTGAAAAATTGGGCGTGCAAAACTATTCAGCCCCCTTAAGTTAATACTTTGTAGCGCCACCTTTTGCTGCGATTACAGCTGTAAGTCGCTTGGGGTATGTCTCTATCAGTTTTGCACATCGAGAGACTGAAATGTTTTCCCATTCCTCCTTGCAAAACAGCTCGAGCTCAGTGAGGTTGGATGGAGAGCATTTGTGAACAGCAGTTTTCAGTTCTTTCCACAGATTCTCGATTGGATTCAGGTCTGGACTTTGACTTGGCCATTCTAACACCTGGATATGTTTATTTTTGAACCATTCCATTGTAGATTTTGCTTTATGTTTTGGATCATTGTCTTGTTGGAAGACAAATCTCCGTCCCAGTCTCAGGTCTTTTGCAGACTCCATCAGGTTTTCTTCCAGAATGGTCCTGTATTTGGCTCCATCCATCTTCCCATCAATTTTAACCATCTTCCCTGTCCCTGCTGAAGAAAAGCAGGCCCAAACCATGATGCTGCCACCACCATGTTTGACAGTGGGGATGGTGTGTTCAGCTGTGTTGCTTTTACGCCAAACATAACGTTTTGCATTGTTGCCAAAAAGTTCAATTTTGGTTTCATCTGACCAGAGCACCTTCTTCCACATGTTTGGTGTGTCTCCCAGGTGGCTTGTGGCAAACTTTAACCAACACTTTTTATGGATATCTTTTAAGAAATGCCTTTCTTCTTGCCACTCTTCCATAAAGGCCAGATTTGTGCAATATACGACTGATTGTTGTCCTATGGACAGAGTCTCCCATCTCAGCTGTAGATCTCTTCAGTTCATCCAGAGTGATCATGGGCCTCTTGGCTGCATCTCTGATCAGTCTTCTCCTTGTATGAGCTGAAAGTTTAGAGGGACGGCCAGGTCTTGGTAGATTTGCAGTGGTCTGATACTCCTTCCATTTCAATATTATCGCTTGCACAGTGCTCCTTGGGATGTTTAAAGCTTGGGAAATCTTTTTGTATCCAAATCCGGCTTTAAACTTCTTCACAACAGTATCTCGGACCTGCCTGGTGTGTTCCTTGTTCTTCATGATGCTCTCTGCGCTTTTAACGGACCTCTGAGACTATCACAGTGCAGGTGCATTTATACGGAGACTTGATTACACACAGGTGGATTGTATTTATCATCATTAGTCATTTAGGTCAACATTGGATCATTCAGAGATCCTCACTGAACTTCTGGAGAGAGTTTGCTGCACTGAAAGTAAAGGGGCTGAATAATTTTGCACGCCCAATTTTTCAGTTTTTGATTTGTTAAAAAAGTTTGAAATATCCAATAAATGTTCCACTTCATGATTGTGTCCCACTTGTTGTTGATTCTTCACAAAAAAAAAACAGTTTTATATCCTTATGTTTGAAGCCTGAAATGTGGAAAAAGGTCGCAAAGTTCAAGGGGGCCGAATACTTTCGCAAGGCACTGTACATGGCTAATATACCAAGGCTGTTACTATGTACTTCGCAATGCAGAGTGCCTGGTTACAGCCCTTAATCGTGATATATTGGCCATATCACAAACCCCCGAGGTGCCTTTACTGATATTATAATCTCGTTAACAACATAATTAGAACAGTAAAAATAAATGTTTTGTCATACCTGTGGTATATGGTCTGATACCACGGCTTTCAGCTAATCCGCATTCAGGGCTCGAACATTATAATAAAACTTGATGATGGGCCTAGCCTAGTTAGGCCATCTCTGTCAGTGTTGTTCAAAAACACAGAGCAGCAGCGCCACATGCGTGCACACAAGCACAACACACACACAGCCCTGTGGGTTTGGTGGACCCTGCCTCTGCCATGCCCCTCCATAAATCTGGAGTGTCGGGGACCCCTCTTCCCGATAGCTTAACAATCAGGCGCAGGTGCTACTTTACACACACACACACACACACAGGCTCTGGCCCCCGTCGCTGCTTCTCCATTCCTGTTCTCACACACCCCATGGTGATTGGAGGGCTTTGTCTGGTGTGAGACATGGTCTGTTCTGTTGTATTTTCATCAGATCAAAACTGAATCAATGTCTGCTTGCATTTTTCTCTCGTGGCCCAAACTCAGCAGCTCACGTCATTAGGGCAAATGTATGCTTTGATTGATTGAAACAAAACATGGTGGTTGGTAATTGGCGTGCAGATGCTTTATGAACGTTTCACCGGTAAAACGTGTTAAGCTATCCAGGGATTGGCATTAGTCTGAAAGGCACTTGCCCATCAGACAAGTCAGCAGTATTTTTGGGGGGGTTGCGTGAAGATAAGTCACTTGCCTGAAAATGTGAGAAAGAGTTCTTCAGTTTTGAGACTCTCCTATTCATTAAAATGAAACCTGGGCGTGAGCATGCCGGCTCCACGAGAGGCCTGCGCTGCTGTAGCGTAAAATTACCTTCAGGTTTTTGTTTTCAACACACAGTAAGTGAGGATTGGCTTCAGTCTGGCCACTCTATCATAAAGGCCTGATTGGTGGAGTACTGTATAGATGGTTGTCCTTCTGGAAGGTTCTCCAGTCTCCACACAAACTCTGGAGCTCTGTCAGGCTGACCATCGAGTTCTTGGGCACCTCCCTGACCAAGGCCCTTCTCCCTGATTGCTCAGGTTGGCTGGGTGGCCAGCTTTAGGAAGAGTCTTGGTGGTTACAAACTTCTTCCATTTAAGAATGGAGGCCACTGTCTTCTTGGGGACCGTCAATGCTGCAGAAATGTTTTGGTACCCTTCCCCAGATGTGCTTCGACACAATCCTGTCTCGGAGCTCTATGGACAATTCCTTCAATCTCATGGCATTGGTTTTTGCTCTGACATGCACTGTCAAGTGAGGGACCGTTTTTATATAGACAGGTGTGCCTTTCCAAATCATGTCCAATCAATTGAATTTAACCACAGGGAGACTGTACAACTTGTAATCTCAATTTCTAGTCCTATAGCAAAGGGTCTGAATATTTATGTAAAAATATTTCTGTTTTAATTGAATACATTTGCAAACATTTCTTAACCTGTTTTTGCTTTGTATTCATGGGGTATTGTCTGTAGATTGAATTTATTTTTGAAATCCTTTTTAGAATAAGGCTGTAACGTAGCAGGATGGAAAAAGTAAAGGTGTCTGAATACTTATCGAATGCCTAGGCCTGGTTGGTAGTGCTCTGCTCACACTGACAAGTTATGCTTCAGTGTAGCAGGTAAAATAAAACATTTGTAGCACCTATGTAAGGCTGTTAGGTGTTTTTTGTTGTTGAACACCTTAACTGGTCAACCACAGAGCAGGCTCAACCTGCCCGGCTACCATAAATGCCATACATTTTCCATCTTTCACTTAAACTTTAGGGATGGGCTAGGTATACTGGAATTCTTTGCAGTTTTGTTGATTTAAAAAATAATAATAATTTGAGGTGTCTTGGGTGGACGGGGTGGGTTCAGTCTGGTCGCACACTTCTGCCTCAAATATCCCTCTGAGATGGTGTGTGAACACTCCAAATGCCCAGTTTTCCCTTCGACTCTGAAACAGCCAGCTCGGTTATGCTTACTAAGGCTGGGACGATACCAGTATCACTTTTTTTCCATGGCAAAAAAAGAACAAAGCAAACCCAAACTATTTGGTCCCTTTTAAAATTCTGCTGTATGTCAAATATTGTATGCTATAGCATAGGAAAATTTGACTCGACGGCAACGTGTGGTTATGTGAATGTATGACTCTATATAGAGGTTAACTTATTAGTTTATACATGGGTTTATCTGCGTGTATTTTTACGTGTGTGTGTGGGTCTGTGTGTATTTGTGTCTGTCATTTGGGGTGGGTGGGTGTGGGTAGCCTATAACCTGACACCGAAGGGGGAAAAGGCTCTCGCCCACAGGTCAGCAAATTGGGTTCAGGTGGTAATACATACGTAGGTCATGAAGGACGTGAAGGAAAGAACTCGGGCTGGGAAAAAAATATCTCCACTCTTTTTGCCACGTGCCAGTGGTGATGCCCCATGATCTATTTTGAGTAGCTGGAGAGGTCACTCTCACCCCCAATTCTGTCATTCCCAGTCCCAACTCTAGGGCCCTTATAAAACCTGCGACGCAGACGTAATTGCAGAAATCGGACAATAAAACAGAATTCAACAATTTATATATTTTTTAAACTTAGCAGGAAATCAATTAAATGTATTCAACTAATTAGAACATTTATTTGCCCAAGTTTATCATAAGACATGAGCAGAATGCATCAGTAACTTGTATTTCCTGCAACTTTCTGAAGAGGCAATGACACAGGAACGCCCGTCTGTATGTGTGCGGTGTGCGATGATAATGGTAGATGGAAAGGCTGTCCCAAAAACCTCCTCAATTTAATGTTAACTTATGCCTCCCCTGGCAGAATTATATCATGACAGTTTGTCTCAATCCAGTGGGGATTTGTTTCAAACTCTGCCATGATCATGTGTGGTCCAGAAAACTGTCTCCTGCTAGCTGTGCAATTGAATTAAAAAATAACTACACTCTGAAATGGACATTTTTTTTTAAATTTGACACAACCCCAATTCTATCATCAAACCCCCTTAATTGTTTGGCCTGCTCTGTTAGGTATGTAAGCGCCATATGGCTTGGAGCTCGGTCATGACTATGGGGACCTCTTGATGGCATTTGTGTTGATCTGTGATTGTGAGTGTCTCTCGGTCCCACAGATTCCTAGCTGGTGTGTGATATAAAGGGAGGAGATGGAAGTGGCCGTCACGATTGGGCCAGACAGCCTGCTCCAGGTCAATGGAGCCGACCAGGGAGGCAGCCGCTGGAAGCAGCCTAACGATGACTCAGTAAGATGGGATTGAATGATGAAGTAGTGATGTGGTTCCCCGTGTGTGTTTTTTTTTTTAGTTGCTGGGATTTTTATTTTAGGTGAGTTGGTGCTCATTTAGGGAGGACTGTCTTGCTCAGTAATGGTAGAGGAAACACTAAGAAAGACTTGACCACCGATAGCGAGGAGAATTGCTGTTGGTTGAGAATTTGTGTGGGTGTGAAAGACCAACACGGCGCTAAAATCTATCTAAAATCTATGTATTTCCTATTCTTTTGTTGTTTTGAACAATGGCGCAAACTGAACTGAAGTGTCTGTGTCCAGGACCGCAGTTCCAGTCCGTCTGTCCTGCGCTGTGTGACCAGCACGTGGAAGGAGGGCTTGCTGAACAGAAAGAGGCCATTCGTGGGCCGCTGCTGCCATTCTTGCACACCGCAAAGTCAGGTGAATTGAGCCGTGGTTTAGTTTACTCTAGCCGCTGACTTACTCAAACCCCTGCCCGGTGATCCTGAGTATTGCTTGGTTGTGTTCATTAGGGCTTTGATTAATCAATAAAGTATTTTGTTAATGATATAGCAATGTTCTCTACCTATATAGTACTCTTAATACCCCCAATTCATGTTAAGTTCAAAATAATACAAGATATAAATTGCTGACACCAGGTTTTCTTCTGTTTGGTGCCTATATATTCTTTACACCAAACATAAGAAAAAGACTGAAACAGGAAGGGACTAATTAATTCCACCTGGAGGACGGAAAAAGTATTCCACTGAATAGATTCTATGGCTGATTCTCCCCGATCTGCCCCATCCTCCATTTTAGGTAGAGCCAAACCTCTGTTGGTGATATTCGATTTCGTAGAACCCCAGCGCATTAACTTATGCATACGTTTCTGTGTCCCAGCTTGCAATAGATTTACCTGACAGAGCTCCTCTGTTTTCTTCCAGGCGAGACTCTTCAACTCGAGCATTCCTTCTCTAGGACTGCGCAACGTGATTTACATCAACGAGACACACACCAGGTAAGCCCCACCACAGCACTTTAAGTCATTGGTCGGTCGTTTCTCTTTTAATAGACCTTTTTCATGTGGCGGTGTATTCAAACGCTGTTCAACATGTTGTGCCGACATTCAACGTTTATTTCAAGCACGCAGGTTTGACACCTGGTACAGTGTAGTAGATATGCTGTACTTCAAACGACACGTACTCGCCACTTGTCTATGAAGCTCAGGGTGTCCCTGTGAAACAGTGGAAAACTTAAGGATGAATAATTGACTGTCAACGGACACCAGCCACTCCTATCCGGTGACTGACCTCAGTGGTCCCAAAGTTGGAGGTGGCTACCTTGTGCCTTACAAAAAAAACAGGACAAATGTGTATATGTTCATGTCAACAAAACACTAACTTGTATGTTTGACAAAAGGAGTCTTATGACAGGTGGATTTTGGTGGTGGTAGGGTTGTGAAATTGCTTTTCTAAAATTTTAAATAATGACAAGTGTTTCACTGTAACCAAATTACTGTACAAGATAATGTAAACATTTAAATTCCACCCAAGTTGATCCTTTGCTTTGGTGGACTACAGCTGTTACAATGTAATCATTTTGTTTAAATTTGTTTCTGTAAGGCTACGGTAACTATGTTAATAGTATATACTTGTGATTGGGTGCACTCTGATTGTTGTGGTTACTGTGTATGCAGAGTATGTGACAAGTGTTCCCTGTGGTCTTGCAGACACCGTGGCTGGCTGGCCCGCAGGCTCAGCTATGTGCTGTTTGTTCTGGAGAGGGACGTCCAGAAGGACATGTTCGCTCGCAACGTGGTGGACAATGTACTCAACAACAGCAGGTATCACAGAGAGACACAGGGGGAGGGATGGAGAGGGGAGGATGAAGGGAACCAGCAGGGATTTGGAAGAAGAGACGATGGACCATGATTATTCAGTAAATGACTTCCTCATCTCCTTTTGAACTGACTTCATAGACTTGAAGACAAACCAGCCCTTGGTTTCATCTCTAATGTATTTATATCAGAGGTCGTGACGGAAAGGAGATCATGTATTGGTGCACAGCCAAAGAGACAAAGCAGACAACTCTCATGAGTTTAACAGTGCGTTTTATAACAGTAATTTCCCATGAACGGTACCCTTGAAACTGTCATCCTGAGCATAGCTCCCTTGAAACTCTTGAATATAATGCCTTTCAAACCTCCATTAGCTTTTGATTTTCCAGTAGAAGAAGAATCAGAAGAATGCTTGTCTCTGACAGTACTTGTCTGTCCCAGGGTGGAGAGTGCAATTGTGGAGGTGGCCACTGAGTTGGATCCTGCGGCCACCGAGGCTGGGGTGGAACATAAAGCGGTCAGCAAGGTGAGGCGGAAAGCCAGAGGGTTCCTGCAAGAGATGGTGGCCAACATCTCACCAGCCTTCATCAGGTACAGCACCTTTCAGCGAGTCCTCTACTCTCAAAGCACTTACAGTGCCTTGCGAAAGTATTCGGCCCCCTTGAACTTTGCGACCTTTTGCCACATTTCAGGCTTCAAACATAAAGATATAAAACTGTATTTTTTTTGTGAAGAATCAACAACAAGTGGGACACAATCATGAAGTGGAATGACATTTATTGGATATTTCAAACTTTTTTTAACAAATCAAAAACTGAAAAATTGGGCGTGCAAAATTATTCAGCCCCTTTAAGTTAATACTTTGTAGCGCCACCTTTTGCTGCGATTACAGCTTTAAGTCGCTTGGGGTATGTCTCTATCAGTTTTGCACATCGAGAGACTGACATTTTTTCCCATTCCTCCTTGCAAAACAGCTCGAGCTCAGTGAGGTTGGATGGAGAGCATTTGTGAACAGCAGTTTTCAGTTCTTTCCACAGATTCTCGATTGGATTCAGGTCTGGACTTTGACTTGGCCATTCTAACGCCTGGATATGTTTATTTTTGAACCATTCCATTGTAGATTTTGCTTTTTGTTTTGAATCATTGTCTTGTTGGAAGACAAATCTCCGTCTCAGTCTCAGGTCTTTTGCAGACTCCATCAGGTTTTCTTCCAGAATGGTCCTGTATTTGGCTCCATCCATCTTCCCATCAATTTTAACCATCTTCCCTGTCCCTGCTGAAGAAAAGCAGGCCCAAACCATGATGCTGCCACCACCATGTTTGACAGTGGGGATGGTGTGGTCAGGGTGATGAGCTGTGTTGCATTGTTGCCAAAAAGTTCAATTTTGGTTTCATCTGACCAGAGCACCTTCTTCCACATGTTTGGTGTGTCTCCCAGGTGGCTTGTGGCAAACTTTAAACGACACTTTTTTATGGATATCTTTAAGAAATGGCTTTCTTCTTGCCACTCTTCCATAAAGGCCAGATTTGTGCAATATACGACTGATTGTTGTCCTATGGACAGAGTCTCCCACCTCAGCTGTAGATCTCTGCAGTTCATCCAGAGTGATCATGGGCCTCTTGGCTGCATCTCTGATCAGTCTTCTCCTTGTATGAGCTGAAAGTTTAGAGGGACGGCCAGGTCTTGGTAGATTTGCAGTGGTCTGATACTCCTTCCATTTCAATATTATCTCTTGCACAGTGCTCCTTGGGATGTTTAAAGCTTGGGAAATCTTTTTGTATCCAAATCCGGCTTTAAACTTCTTCACAACAGTATCTCGGACCTGCCTGGTGTGTTTCTTGTTCTTCATGATGCTCTCTGCGCTTTTAACGGACCTCTGAGACTATCACAGTGCAGGTGCATTTATACGGCGACTTGATTACACACAGGTGGATTGTAATTTATCATCATTAGTCATTTAGGTCAACATTGGATCATTCAGAGATCCTTACTGAACTTCTTGGAGAGTTTGCTGCACTGAAAGTAAAGGGGCTGAATAATTTTGCACGCCCAATTTTTCAGTTTTTGATTTGTTAAAAAAGTTTGAAATATCCAATAAATGTCGTTCCACTTCATGATTGTGTCCCACTTGTTGTTGATTCTTCACAAAAAAATACAGTTTTATATCTTTATGTTTGAAGCCTGAAATGTGGCAAAAGGTCACAAAGTTCAAGGGGGCCGAATACTTTGCAAGGCACTGTAATGTAATGTTCTTTGGCGCTGGCAGGGTTCCCACCGGCCTTTTGAAATAATTGAAAATCAGCGACGTCGTGGTTTAGGAATCACAATGTCCTTGATAAGTCTGAAAATGTGTGGTTATCTTCAAACAAATGTATGGTTTTGTCTATGGATATTGCTGCCAATCAGATAACACATGTTTGTATCAATCCTCAAATGCTAGTTCTAATCAATGTAAGCAGTGCTCAAATGAAGAATGCCGTTTTGTCCCCGTTACAACGAAAGTTGCTAAAATAAATAAAACACCACTTTGGCAGGTGACAATGCCACTGAAGGAGCCATACTTGTACATTTTTATCTTTCAGGCTGACGGGATGGGCTCTTCTCAAGCTCTTCAATGGCTTCTTCTGGAGCATCCAGATCCACAAAGGCCAGCTGGAGATGGTGAAGAAAGCTGCTACGGAGGTTAGAATCACCGCTAACACTTTATACTGCTGGCATGATACTGTTGCGCCAGCGTGAAGAATGTCTTCCATGTTTTGGAATATGTAAATAACTTTTTGCTAGATCAACATTTTATGCATGATCTGTAACATTTGTCATTTAAAGGTACACTATGGAATTTTGAGTTGTTTACCTTAAATGTTGGTGTGTGTTGACTGTATGGTTCATGGAATTATATAAATGTATTGCTTCACTAAACCATTCAAACCTTAGTCCTGGTCGTTCATGGGACCCTTTCTGTCAGAGCTTCCTCAATGTTACCTTGACCGTGTTTTTTTTTTTGTGTGTGGATAAAGCTACTTCAGTCTTATGTCAAGTCAGCTAAACCTAAGGTGATGTTTAGATGACCATTACCACCTTGAACCATCATTGATTGCCCCTATCACTTCCATTGATTGTTAGCTATTGATGGCTAGAGTTAGCTGAGGTTTGTTGTGGCTGTTTAAAGAACCAAACCATGGATTATAATTTCCCCTGGCCAGTACTGTTGACTACTTCCAGAGTTAGGAAACGTCTAACTTCCTGAACTTATCCTTTTTTTATAGTAGTAAATTATGTAGTAAAATCTGGGTAAATTCAAGAGGGTGCTACTAAATTAATGTCTAAACCTAGTTTTCTTTAGCCTTTGTCAATATGAATCACATACAAATAAGCAATAGATTGTTCTCTACAATAGTACAACCTTTAATGTGCTTGTACTTAAGTGTTTAAATAATAATTTCAGTTTGTTGTGACCGTTTAGATCGCCCTACTCTTGGTTGTATTTCTTCCATATTTCAGCATTGGCAGGTGGTAACATTAGGCGTTTCCACGCTTTGGGTCAATCAACGTCATCTTGACACCCTCGTCATTTTAATCTCCAGATCCGCGGCGTTCTATTCCTCTAACCCAGTTCAATCAATGTTGAGGGGCTGTTTCTATGTCAATTTTAAATTGGGAGGCTCACAAAATTCACAATGCAAACTGGACCAGATTATTATTATTTTTTTATCAGAGAGGGTAGATATGGAAATTCAGTCTGTTCGCTTTATACTAAACCAAAATATAAACCCAACAATTTAAAAGATTTAGCTGAGTTCATAAGGAAATCCGCCAATTTAAATAAATTCATGAAGGCCCAAATCCATGGATTTCACATGACTGGGCACAGGCCCACCCACTTGGGAGCCAGGCCCAGCCAATCATAATGAGTTTTGCCCCACAAAAGAGCTTTTATTACAGACAATAATACTACTCAGCCCCCCCCCCACCTCCCCGCAGATGATCCCACAGGTGAAGAAACCGCATGTGGAGGTCCTGCGCTGGCGTGGTCACGCGTTGAGGCCAGTTGGACGTACTACCAAATTCTCTAAAATGACGACGGCGGCAATGTTTGTGATTATAACTGCACATTTTAGTGGCCTTTTATTGTCCCCAGCACAAGGCGCACCTGTGTAATGAGCCTGCTGTTTTTTTTCAACATCTTGATATGCCACACCTGTCAGGTGGATGGATTATCTCGACAAATGCTAAAATCCTCACAAATAGGGATCTAAACAAATTTTTGCACAAAATTTGAGAAATAAGCTAACTTTGAGGATGGAAAATGTAGAATATTTTATCTCAGCTCATGAACCATGGGGCCAACACTTTACCTGTTGAGTTTATATTTGTGTGTACGTACACTGCATAAGGAAAGTATTCAAACCGCTTTACTTTTTCCACATTTTGTTACATCACAGCCATTCTAAAATTGATTAAATTGTTTTTTCCCCCTTGTGAATCTACTCGCAATACCCCATAATGACAAAGCAAAAACTGGTTTTTAGAAATGTTTGCAAATTTAGGAAATTACAAAAACAGTTATCACGTTTTCAGACCCTTTACTCAGTACTTTGTTGAAGCGTCTTTGGCAGCGATTACAGCCTTCAGTCTTCTTGGGTATGATGCTAAAAACTTGGCACACCTGTATTTGGGGAGTTTCTCCCTTCTCTGCAGATCCTCTCAAGCGCTCAGTTTGGCTGGAGAGCATCGCTGCACAGCTATTTTCTGGTCTCTCCAGAGATGTTAGATCTGGCTCAAGTCTGGGCTCTGGCTGGACCACGAGGACATTGAGACTTGTCCCGAAGCTACTCCTGCGCTGTCTTGGCTGTGTGCTTAGGGTTGTGGTCCTGTTGGAAGGTGAACCTTTGCCCAAGTCTGAGGTTCTGACCGCTCTGTAGCAGATATTCATCAAGGATCGTTCTGTACTTTGCTCCATCCATCTTTACCTCGATCCTGACTAGTCTCCCAGTCCCTGTCGCTGAAAAACATCCCCCCAGCAAGATGCTGTCACCACCATGCTTCACAGTAGGGATAGTGCCAGGTTTCCTCCAGGCGTGACTCTTCTTTTCATCAGACCAGCGAATTTGGTTTCTCATGGTCTGAGAGTCTACAGGTGCCTGTTGGCATACTCCAGTGACAGGCACGACAGCCCGCTTGAGGGGTGGCTTCTATCTGGCCACTCTACCATCAAGGCCTGATTGGTGGAGTGCTGCAGAGATGGTTGTCCTTCTGGAAGGTTCTCCTGTCTCCACAGAGGAACTCTGGAGCTCTGTCAGTGACCCATAGGTTCTTGGTCACCACCCTGACCAAAGCCCTTCTCCCCCGATGGCTCAGTTTGGCTGGGCGGTCAGCTCTAGGAACTCTTGGTGGTTCCAAACTTCTTCCACTTAAGAATGATGGAGTCACTGTGTTCTTGGGGAACTTCAATGCTGCAGAAATGTTTTGGTACCCTTCCCCAGATCTGTACCTCGACACAATCCTGTTTTTTTTTGTTTTTTTTGTCATTATAGGGTATTGTATGTAGATTGAGAAATATATTTAATCAATTTTAGAATAAGGCTGTAACATAACAAAATGTGGGGAAAAGGGAAGGATTCTGAGTACACTGTATATATGGTCGAGACCCAGGGTCTGGACTATTGTTTTTCGGATGCAGTTCTCTATTGAATAAAATAATCAATTTTATGGGTGAACACCATGCCCTTTCAACCATGGCCTAAATTGTTGTTTTTTTTGTCTGTGTTTTGCAGTACAACGCTCCCCTTGTCTTCCTGCCCGTGCACAAGTCTCACATCGACTACCTGCTCATCACCTTTATCCTCTTCTGCCACAACATCAAGGCCCCCCACATCGCCGCCGGCAACAACCTCAACATCCCCATATTCAGGTGAGCCTTCAACTGGAAGAAGACCCATCTAGATGCTGATCTAGATCAGTTTTGCTGATCTTGGTCCGCCCGTCCCCTTCGACTAATGATTTTGGAAAGGTAAGTTACCCCTAAATCTGTGCCTAACTGCCTAGCACTACCTGGTCGAAGCTGATCTCAGGTCTGATAATGGATGAGGTTAGAATCAAGGTAGGAGAAACTGAACCTAGATCTGCACTTGGAAGAAAATGCATTTCAAATCACCTGTGCAATGTGGAAGTTATTGAGCTAGCCTAGCCATTAGAGTTGTTTGAAATATGCCATCCAGATGCAGGATTGGTTTAGTTTTCTTATTAGACTGTATTATTTCAGTGAACGACTGGGCTTGCTTATTTTTTTCAGCACATTGATACGTAAACTGGGAGGATTCTTCATTCGGCGAAAACTCGACGAGACGCCAGACGGAAAGAAGGATGTCTTGTACAGATCTCTATTATATGTAGTAAGTCTACAGAGGATAATGGTATCCCCTTTACGGTACTTATTAGCCTGACAGAGCACTATGTGTATCTGTCCATGAGAGAAAAGGAATGTGTGCGTGTGTCCTTCTGTCTTAGTGTAAAGTGCCTCTGGGGCTCTGCTAATGGCTTTAGTCTATTATACTATGTTTGGTGAAATGTGGATATGCTGGTGTAACAGTATAGCTTCCGTCCCCCTCCTCACCCCAACCTGGGCTCGAACCAGGGACCCTCTGCACACATCAACCACAGTCACTCACGAAGCATCGTTACCCATCGCTCCACAAAAGCCGCGGCCCTTGCAGAGCAAGGGGAACAACTACTTCTAGGTCTCAGAGCGAGTGACGTCACCGACTGAAACACTATTAGCGCACACCACTGCTAACTAGCTAGCCATTTCACATCGGCCACACTGGCTAAACTGGCACTAGCTAACAAACCTAACGCAATCGTAGCGCAGCCGTACAGCGCTGTGAGGTGGGTGTGTCGGAAATATTTATGCTATTATCACAGCGGGAATCATGGGCGCAATAGCTGGCAGTGATGCGAAAGGTCTGGGTTTTGATGAATTAATAAATCAATTGTAGGGTGTGAAGGGCTTGACCACTCACTGGCCAATAAATATTCTCCGAGGCTAAATACTGCATGCGATTTGTCTCAAGTTGTGTAGGTTATTGGGGGTCTTTGTTATCATCAACTCTAATTTGGCTGGAGAGCAAGGAATGTTTTCGACCTAGGACATTGTGGGTTGATACTGTTTATTAAATGGCATACAGTGAAATGCATCCAGATTTGCTTAACATGGTTGGCGTGTTTGCAGTCCACAATGTTCTAGTTGGCATCAACATTTAGGAGGGCTGGGCCATATGGCCTAAAAATCATCTCCATTTACGGTATGTATCGTTTTAAAAAAAATAAGCATTGTTGCACAATTTAAAGATCAATACACTGCATTTCAAACAGCCAGGAATAATAAAATAAAATGTAAAAGTATACCTAGGCTAATGATAAGCCTTCCACAACCATAAGATCCACTAATAATTTTATTTTATGAAAGTAGTTTAACCTGCTTTTTTGCAATAGTCACTGATTTTGGCTTTCAAGTCTATGAAAATGCTATTTTTGTTACAAATTTAACCAGAACCATGCACCTCCACTAATAATGACTAACTTCTTGTAGCGGGTATTATAGAAAATGAACACGGGTCTCCCAACCACAAGCCCCACGTGCTAGTGAGTAGCCAGCTAATCTTTATATTTGAAGTCCCACCAACTTGGATTTATTTTCTTTGCTAACAAGATAGAACAGTTGAATTGTTAGGAATACACCCTCCTGTCTGTCTCCAACTGTTGGACAACCCAGCCTGTTATACTTATTTAAATATTGTAATCAAGTGGCCTACCTAGATAAGGAGATACATATTTCTCAGAATGATAATGATTTACCAAATCCTTTTTTTATGCTTATTTCACATTTTTTGTAAACCAGACGAGACAGCTAGCACAAGTCTGTGGCTAAAATCTTGATTTTTGCGATACGGGCATTTGGAACATCGAGCTAAAATATACATTCAAATGTATCAAATGAATTCAATACATCGCCCAGCCCTAACATGTAAGCCTAAATAGCTTTACGTATCACATTGACACTTCTCCAGAGCTTTTATTTATTTTTAATATTAGGCTCCTATAAATTGTATGTGTGAGTCACAAGATAAATTTGCCGTTGATATGGCTGTATAAGACTAAATAATTGTAAATATCTTTGGTAATTGGAAGAGACATGCTCTTTAAAAATGGGGATGGATACTTGAACACGTGAAACGAAGTATGGAGGTACTGTACCAGCTAAGTTTGGACACATAATCATTCCCGGGTTTTCTTTATTTTTACTATTTTCTACATTGTAGAATAATAGTGAAAACATCAAAACTATGAAGTAACACACATGGAATCATGTAGTAACCAAAAGTGTTAAAAAAAATTATTTATATATATATATATATATGTGTGTGAGAATCTTCTAAGTAGCCACCCTTTGCCTTGATGACAGCTTTGCACACTCTTGGCATTCTCTCAACCAGCTTTAGTCAACTGGAATGCATTTCAATTAACAGGTGTGCCTTAAGTTAATTTGTATAATTTATTTCCTTAATGCGCTAGAGCCAATCAGTTGTGTTGTGACAAGGTAGGGGGGGGGTATACAGAAGATAGCCCTATTTGATAAAAGACCAAGTCCATATTATGGCAAGAACAGCTCAACTAAGCAAAGAGAAATGGCAGTTCATTACTTTAAGACATGAAGGTCAGTCAATGTGGAAAATGTCAAGAACTTTTAAAGTTTCTACAAGTGCAGTTGCAAAAACCATCAAGGGCTATAATGAAACTAACTCTCATGAGGACCGCCACAGGAAAGGAAGACCCAGAGTTACCTCTGCTGCAGAGGTTCATTAGAGTTGCCAGCCTCAGAAATTGCAGCTCAAATAAATGTTTCACGGAGTTCAAGTAAGACTCATCTCAACATCAACTGTTCAGAGGAGACTGCGTGAATCAGGCCTTCATGGTCGAATTGCTGAAAAGAAACCACTAACACAGGATAGCAATAAGAAGAAGAGACTTGCTTGGGCCAAAGAAACACGAGCAATGGACATTAGACCGGTGGAAATCTGTCCTTTGTTCTGATGACTCCAAATGTGAGATTTTTGGTTCCAAACGCTGTGTCTTTGTGAGACACAGATTAGGTGAATGGATGATCTCTGCATGTGTGCTTCTCACCGTGAAGCATGGAGGAGGTGGTGTGATGGTGTGGGGCTGCTTTGCTGGTGACCGATTTTATTTAGAATTTAAGGCCCACTTAACCAGCATGGCTACCACAGCATTCTGCAGCGATACTCCATCCCATCTGGTTTGCACTTAGTGGGGATACAATTAGTTTTTTCAACAGGACAATGACCAAACAGACCTTCAGGCTGTGTAAGGGCTATTTGACCAAGAAGGAGAGTGATGGAGTGCTGCATAAGATGACCTGGCCTCTACAATCACCTGACCTCAACCCAATTGAGATGGTTTGGGATGAGTTGGACCACAGAGTGAAGGAAAAGCAGCCAACAAGTGCTCAGCATGTGTGGGAACTCCTTCAAGACTATTGAAAAAGCATTCCTCATGAAGCTGGTTGTGTGCAAAGCTGTCAAGGCAAAGGGTGGCTACTTTGAAGAATCTCAAATATAACATTCATTTGTATTTGTTTAAACTTTGGGGGGGGGGGGGGGTTATTATATGATTCCAAATGTGTTATTTCATAGTTTTGTCTTCACTATTGTTCTACAATATATTTAAAAAATAAAAACCCTTGAATGAGCAGGCGTGTCTAAACTTTATGACTGGTACTGTATGTGAGTTATGCAAAAGCATGAGGGCAAAAGCCTCCATAGGCTACTTGGCTAATGCATGGTCATAATTTTTAAAAGACACACCAACACATTGCTGTTGAATCAGACTTTGTTACAGTAGGGTAGTCTGAGGGCTTGGTTGTTTATCTAATGACCCGGGAGGAAGCAATTGTGCAGGGAAAATAACTGACTAAATACAAGGGCCACTGGCATCATTGCATCTCTTGTTTCGTGATGGGGTCTATTTCCCAGCTCTGTCAAATGTCACGGGACTATTTAAAGCCAAAGCATCGCTCCCCTAAAGCCTTTACACTGTCCCGAAGCTGTAGACCAGTTGGAACACACTGCATTTATTACAGAATGGGGACAAAAGCTCACGCACACCATAACTGTGGTCGGTTAACCACAGTAGGGGGCTGCTGCATCTCTTGCTTTTGCCTCTGTGTGTTATAGGGACCACCTGCTGGGTGCCGACGAGTGGTGGCTACTTGCACCAATACAACACACAGAATCGTCAGAATTAACAAATGTCAGCTGGTTTTCTGGTCAGATGCACTAGGTTGCACTTGGCTGTCCATTGTTCTGGTGTGTGTTGTGCACCCGGGAGTAGAATTTGGCAATTTAGTTCTAGATGAGTAGATGAAACCCATGTAAGCATGGCTCAAAAACAGCTAATTTATCATATTGCTAATCTATCCCCCCCTAGTACACAGAGGAGTTGCTGAGGCAGCAGCAGTTCCTGGAGGTCTTCCTGGAGGGAACGCGCTCTCGCAGCGGCAAGCCCTCCCCGGCACGCGCCGGCATGCTCTCCATCGTCGTGGACGCGCTGTGCAACGGCGTCATCCCCGAAGTGATGGTGGTGCCTGTGGGCATCTCCTATGACCGCATCCTCGAGGGCAACTACAACAGTGAGCAGCTGGTACGGACGTGTGTTTGCGGGCGGGGCAGGCAAAGGAGTGTGTGTGTGTGTGTGAGATGGGTTCTGTGTGTTGGATTTGTGTTGGCGTATGTTTTGTAGTTGGGGGAATATCTCTGAATACCACCCTAAATGTGTATGTATTTGCTATAAGTACAGTGCCTTGCGAAAGTATTCGGCCCCCTTGAACTTTGTGACCTTTTGCCACATTTCAGGCTTCAAACATAAAGATATAAAACTGTATTTTTTTTTGTGAAGAATCAACAACAAGTGGGACACAATCATGAAGTGGAATGACATTTATTGGATATTTCAAACTTTTTTAACAAATCAGCTTGGGGTATGTCTCTATCAGTTTTGCACGAGAGACTGAAATGTTTTCCCATTCCTCCTTGCAAAACAGCTCGAGCTCAGTGAGGTTGGATGGAGAGCATTTGTGAACAGCAGTTTTCAGTTCTTTCCACAGATTCTCGATTGGATTCAGGTCTGGACTTTGACTTGGCCATTCTAACACCTGGATATGTTTATTTTTGAACCATTCCATTGTCGATTTTGCTTTATGTTTTGGATCATTGTCTTGTTGGAAGACAAATCTCGGTCCCAGTCTCAGGTCTTCTTCCAGAATGGTCCTGTATTTGGCTCCATCCATCTTCCCATCAATTTTAACCATCTTCCCTGTCCCTGCTGAAGAAAGGCCCAAACCATGATGCTGCCACCACCATGTTTGACAGTGGGGATGGTGTGTTCAGCTGTGTTGCTTTTACGCCAAACATAACGTTTTGCATTGTTGCCAAAAAGTTCAATTTTGGTTTCATCTGACCAGAGCACCTTCTTCCACATGTTTGGTGTGTCTCCCAAGTGGCTTGTGGCAAACTTTAAACAACACTTTTTATGGATATCTTTAAGAAATGTCTTTCTTCTTGCCACTCTTCCATAAAGGCCAGATTTGTGCAATATACGACTGATTGTTGTCCTATGGACAGAGTCTCCCACCTCAGCTGTAGATCTCTTCAGTTCATCCAGAGTGATCATGGGCCTCTTGGCTGCATCTCTGATCAGTCTTCTCCTTGTATGAGCTGAACGTTTAGAGGGACGGCCAGGTCTTGGTAGATTTGCAGTGGTCTGATACTCCTTCCATTTCAATATTATCGCTTGCACAGTGCTCCTTGGGATGTTTAAAGCTTGGGAAATCTTTTTGTATCCAAATCCGGCTTTAAACTTCTTCACAACTATCTCGGACCTGCCTGGTGTGTTCCTTGTTCTTCATGATGCTCTCTGCGCTTTTAACGGACCTCTGAGACTATCACAGTGCAGGTGCATTTATACGGAGACTTGATTACACACAGGTGGATTGTATTTATCATCATTAGTCATTTAGGTCAACATTGGATCATTCAGAGATCCTCACTGAACTTCTGGAGAGAGTTTGCTGCACTGAAAGTAAAGGGGCTGAATAATTTTGCACGGCCAATTTTTCAGTTTTTGATTTGTTAAAAAAGTTTGAAATATCCAATAAATGTCGTTCCACTTCATGATTGTGTCCCACTTGTTGTTGATTCTTCACAAAAAAAATACAGTTTTATATCTTTATGTTTGAAGCCTGAAATGTGGCAAAAGGTCGCAAAGTTCAAGGGGGCCGAATACTTTCGCAAGGCACTGTATATAACCATAGAGCTATGTGTGAATTATATTTCTGTCTACAATCCTCAGGGGAAGCCGAAGAAGAATGAGAGTCTGTGGGGTGTCGCGTGCGGAGTGTTACGGATGCTGCGGAAGAACTACGGCTGTGTGAGAGTGGACTTCACCCAGCCGTTCTCTCTGAAAGTGAGGACAGAGCGAGACCTTAACACAAGCCCCCTCCGTGAAGCTCCTATGTTAACTGGACCTTTGAAAATGTCAACTAGCCTACTCCCTCTTTTAACCTACCAAAAGTCAACTAACTCCCATTGCAAAGTACACCAGAGTCGTGTTAAGGGCACGATATAGAAAACGATAATTAGCATTTGTTAGTGGATAAGGCCAGGTAGTCCCTACCTGTTTCAGTCCGTCGTCTTTCGTGGGGTGCCTAATGAACACGTCCCAGTCTTATCCACTCACAGAGGAGATGAAATTCGTCTTAAATACTTCCTAAAGAAAGTTATTGTGTAAGTGGGGCAGATTTGTGGAAAGGTTGTTGAAACATTGTGGGTGAAATTTGTCACACGAGTACTAGACCCAGTTTCCTAAAGCATCTTAAGGCTAAATTCATTGTTAGAACCTTCATAGGAACACTTTAGAAATCTCCAAGCTGTTGCTCAAAACCATTGCTACTTAAGTTGCGCTGGAAAACGCTTATTCACCTACTTCCTCAGACCACTCGTAGAACGGCTAAGTACAGCATTAGATGCTTTCCCCCCCCCCCCCCCCCCCTTTCCATGGCACTTTACACAGAAGATCTCCACTAAACATGGAATCAAGATGTTTATCTGTCTCTGAATGCTGATAACTTCAGAATGAAATTGACTACAAATAAAGTAACCAATGCTTTTGCAATTGTTTCAAACGAGGGAAGGGTTGAAAGATGCTTCAAGTGCAAACCGAGATGACTGCATTTAATAGATAAATACAAGTATTGGCTATTTAGACCGATATATTTAAATCATATTGAACTAATACAGTTCATGTTCTACACAGTGTACAAAACATTGGGAACAACTGCTATTTCCATGAGACTGACCAGGTGAAAGCTGTGATCCCTTATTGATATCGCTTGTTAAGACAGACATCGATGGACTGAGACATGGATTGTTTGTGTCATTCAGAGGGTGAATGGGCAAAACAAAAGATTAAAGTGCCTTTGAACTGGGTAATGTAGTAGGTGCCAGGCGCACAGGTTTGAATGTGTCAAGAACCGCAATGCTGGCGGGATTTTCACGCTCAACATTTTCCTGTGTATCAAGAATCGGCCACCACCCATTCTTGATACAGAATGGTACTGTAACAGTGTATTTTGCTTATTGTAGGCTACGGTATAATTTTTCCTTCAATACATTTGTGTGCAATGATGTGCCACATCTGTGATTTTAGTGCATTATTATAACCAAGGGTTAGTGTTAGAATTACCTGCCTTAATTTTCGCAGCCATATACAGTGCCTTCAGAATGTATTCGTACCGCTTCATTTATTCCACATTTTGTTAGTCTGATTTTCCCTCACCCATCTACATACAATTCCCCATAATGACAGTGCAATTTTTGGGGGGGACATCTCCGGGACGCTGGCCTAGAAGGGGACAAGTACATTTGTGTCTAGTTCTTAACTGTTGAAGTTGAGATGGGTGTTTTGTGGGTACTATGTAATGAAGTTGCCAGTTGAGGACTTATGAGGTGTCTGGTTCTCAAACTTGTCCTCTTGCTCAGGTGTACACCGGGGGCTCCCACTCTTTCTATTTTGGTTAGGGCCAGTTTGTGCTGTTCTCTGAAGGGAGTAGGACACAGTTTTGTCCCAGATCTTCAGTTTGTTGGCAATTTCTTACATGGAATAGCCTTAATTTATTAACAAGAATAGACTGACGAGTTTCAGAAGGAAGTTCTTTGTTTCGGGCCATTTTGAGCCTGTAGTTGAACCCACAAATGCTGATGCTCCAGATACTCAACTAGTCTAAACAAAGCCTGTTTTATTGCTTCTTTTAATCAGGACAACAGTTTTCAGCTGTGCTAACATAATTTCAAAAGGGTTTTCTAATGATCAATTATCCTTTTAAAATGATAAACTTGGATTAGCTAACACAATGTGCTATTGGAACACAGGAGTGATGGTTGCTGATAATGGGCCTATGTAGATATTTCATTAAAAAATCTGCCGTTTCCAGCTACAATAGTCATTTACAACATTAACAATGTCTACACTCTTTCTGTTCAATTTGATGTTATTGTAATGGACAAAAGCAACAGACCAAAAATGTTTCAAAAACCAGGACATTTCTAAGTGACCCCGAACTTTTGAATGGTATTGTATGTAAATGAAAAACAGACACTTCTCATTTTCAATAAATGTGCAAACAATTGTTAAACATGTTTTCACTGTCATTATGGGGTATTGTGTAGATGGCTGAACGGGGAAAAGTATCTCCTTTTGTATTCATGCTGGAACAAAACAAGATGGATTAAGTCGAAGGGTGTGAATAGGTTCTGAAGGCACTGTAGGTGATTTCTCTCCCCGTCAGTATTGTGAAGTAACGAAGCAGTTAGGGAACGTTCTCTCCGTGGGCTTTTGGGAAATGCACGTTACGTCTTCAACCGTTGTAGGAATGACGCATCGTCCAAACACTCGTTAGCCTAAGTTCCATCGCTATCGGGAAACCCAGCCCCCAGCAAATAAATACTGTACAACTCAATCTACAGCACGATTTCATAGGGAATTTTATCATCGGAAACGTTAATGTGTGTTACAAACAGGTGAATATTTAACAAGGAGTTCAACTGTTAAATAGTCAACTTGTTAAATAGTCAACTTGTTAAATAGTCAACTTGTTAAATAGTCAACTCTTGTTAAATAGTCAACTGTTGTTAAATAGTCAACTGTTGTTAAATAGTCAACTGTTGTTAAATAGTCAACTTGTTAAATAGTCAACTGTTGTTAAATAGTCAACTGTTGTTAAATAGTCAACTGTTGTTCAAGGGTCGGCGTGACGCCATGCCTTCACCTTTTTCAATCGATTTGAAATCGGTTTATTTTGCTCACTGCCAATTACTCATGCGAGATGTCGCCCTATCTTTTTGTGTGTCCTTAAGGAGTACCTGGACACACAAAGAAGTCGGCATATTCCCCCCACCCTCTCCCTGGAACAGACCTTGGTGCCCACCATCATCGATGCACAGTATGTACACATTCACACTGTCTTTTGGACCAGGCCTACGTGATTCCATTGGATTGAATTGAACTTTATTCCCAAGTGGGAAGTAAATATGTTCAACGGCTCACATACCACCACATCATAAAACATTTAACATACACATTATGGACATAGTGCTGATTCCATGTAAGTCTTATTCTGTTTTCAAGTGAAACACAATACCTTGCTCTTGTTAAAGCTTTAAGAATTGATTTGTGTGTGTGTGCTGATTTTTTTTCCCCCCCACCCCCTCCCTTTGTGTGTTGGTTCAGGCCAGATCAGGCCCAGTTTGAGGGCGAGCAGGAGGAGCAGCCCAACTCCAGGGACCTGTCGGACGAACCCTGGAGAAGACAGGTCATCGCCAACCTGGCCAAGCACGTACTCTTCAGTAAGTAACGATAACACCCCCTCTTATAGGCCTTAGTCCTATGTTGGTCTTGTGTGGCTCAGTCGGTAAGAGCAAGGTGCTAGCAACACCACGGTGGCAATTTCAATTCCTGGAGGGATTACAAACGCATTAAAAAAAATATATATATATGCGCACTTTATTATAGTCCAAACGTAGTCATTTATTGAAGCCACTCTCCACATGCACCGTCAGTGGGGCCACCAACGAAAAGTGTAAGCAAATGATGGTTCAAATGCATCCCATGACATTTTCAGATACAGATAATTGGTTTAGAGTAGCGCACCCTTCAGCCCACGACTTTGTCTAGCGTAAGGGCATTTTCTTCATCCAATTTATTTTATTTTATTAATATGACACATGTTCTTATGTACCTGTAAATGTGTGCATTTGTAGAAAGTATATTTCCTGTGTTATTCATATAATATCCACTTATCTAGTCCCCCTCACATTTGTTCTCTTGTTATCTGCTTACTGCACTTTGACTTTCCTTATCACTCCTCTCACCAAGAGCACCCCCTTTTTTACTAAACAAATCCTATACTGAAGGATATGACCTTAGAACGTCATTTTTCACGATCCCCCGACAACAATCTGCTTTGTGCTGTGGTCTGAAAACAAACCGGTTCTCCCTAGCTTCATTCAGGGGCATTCTCCTCAGCTAGTCCTATTCGTGTCAGCCAATCAGCTGCTACGGAGCCATATGGCATGTTGTTCTCAGCCAATCCCAGCGAGGGGAGGATAGAGGATCTGGTCAGGGGGGGAATTGCAGTATCAGTGGCTGCAGTTGTAAATGTTTTACACCCAGGCTGACATTAAACCCAAGATTAGGCACTGAAGACACCCTCTCTGTGGTCAGATTGTACTGTATTGTATTATTTAAATGATGCCTTTTGTAAACCCACACGCTCTCTTTCTCTCTTGCGTCTAGTTCTCTCCCTCACGTCTAATTGTCTTTCGCTCTCTCTCCCTCTTTATCATGTTCAGCCTATTCCCAGTCTTATCTTGCAACCCTTTTTTTTGTCCCCTTTTGTTAGAACAATATAGAAATCACAAACCCTAACACATTTTCCACCTTTTTATAGAGCTCCATCTCACTTCAAGAAGTGACATCTCGTCTGCTTAGTTGAGAGTTCAAAAGGACTAATTTCACAAGGGCCCGTATTCAGTGTCTTAGAGTAGGAGTACTGTTCTAAGGTCAGGTCCCCAATGTCCATGAAATTGTGTTCATTATGATCTAAAAGGCCAGGCTGATCCTAGATTAACACCCCTACTCTGAGACGCTTTAGGAATACAGGCCCTGACCTGTCTTAGCTCCAGCTGACACTCATGTTATTTAGAGACAGTCGCTCACTGTTTACTGTCCTTTCTCTCGGTCATCCATCTGGGCTTCCTGACTGTGACCCTGGTCAGATAACATGTCATCTCTGTTTCCCCCCCCCCCCCCCCCCCCCCCCCCCCCTACAGCGGCTAACAAGTCCTCAGCGGTCATGTCCACCCACATTGTAGCCTGTCTGCTCCTTTACAGACACAGACAGGTAAGCAGCCCTACTTTTCACAGGAATAAGATCCAACGATCACGTTTTGGTTCAAGGCCTTGCATTAAAGTGATTGATCCCCATTCACGGTTTGATGCACTTAACGCTTAACTCCCTGCTAACAGACATCAACAACAATAATTTGAATCTGCCTTGACTGCTGTTTATTGGCTCTTCCCAATTTGAGGCCCTTGAGTCATAACCCACATTGAGATGAGCCAATCATTGCAGGTTTTAATTTTGTCTTTGTTGATTTATGTAAAAAAGGAATTACACCTAGCTGGGTATGATAATGTCATAATGTGGATTTTACCCTTTTAAATTGTCAATACAATTACACATTGCTATTCAAAGTATACTCGGTATTAGTGCTTAATTATCCTCAGTTTGAATGAACATTGTGGAAGTATAGATTGAACATTTGGAAGTATTTAATGAATAAACATTGGAAGTATTATTTTTCACCACGTCTGTGTGTCTCCCCTTTGCTCCAGGGGGTTGCGCTGTCCAAGCTGGTGGAGGACTTCTTCAACATGAAGGAGGAGATCCTGTCACGGGACTTTGACCTGGGCTTCTCCGGCAACTCCGAGGACGTGGTCATGCACGCTCTCCACCTCCTGGACAACTGTGTGCACGTGACCAGCACCAACCGCAACACGGAGTTCACCATCGCCCCGAGCAAAACGGTGCCGGCGCTGTTCGAGCTCAACTTCTACAGCAACGGCCTCTTCCATGTCTTTATCTCGGACGCCATCATAGGTACTGACACCGCCGCTGTGTTTTGACATAGGGGAAACCTATTGAGTGAAATAAAGTACACCAATTCATCCGTTTTTCCCAATTGTGTGTTTCAGCCAAGTCCCCCTATTGGATTCTGTTCAGATTTCTTTTCTCTTTTTTTTTTTTTTTTTTTTTGTAGAATTTTTTGCAGACATGACTTTAATATATTGAATTTCCTCCACTAATGTACATTTATTTTCATCAATGTCTCAACATCGGTTTAATTTTGTCATCTCACCATCCGTTCTGTCTACCCTTTTTTTGTTGTAATTAAACATTTAAAAAATGTTGCCCTCTCAGCATGCAGTGCTCTGGCATTGCTACGGGAACAGGCGGCATCTGAGGTGGAGGGGGAGCAGGGCGGGCCCAGCATCCTCCTCAGTCAGGAGAGACTGATCCGGAAGGCCGCTGGCCTCTCCCACTTCCTCACCAATGAAGTGGCGGTTGCACCGGTCAGTCACTTCTTCCACCCCAGTACACCTATCCCGTGCACTTAACAACCTTGTAACATTCTTGCGCATGTTACTTTACGCACACAACTTCTTGAACAGCCACTCCGTTTTAGTTATTCTCTCGCAATGTTGTTCAAAATGTGTACATAAGAAATTTACACCCCAAAACTATTTTGGTACTTGTTTCATTAGTCCACTGTTGATATAGTCCCAAAATGTTTTGAATTTCAGCGATCAACTTTTCAAGAAATATAACTTGTGTGTCTTAACTTGATTGCTGACAGGCAAAACATTTTGGGACTATATCAACAATGGACTAACGAAACAAATTCAAGGTTTTCCTTTAAGTGCTAAATGGAACAGATGAGACTGCTTGTGCAGTATTTCTGTTCTGCCAAACCAGTGTTTTCTACCATTTTGATATAACTATGATACAACTGCACCATCTAGCGGGGAAGATAAAGCACTTTCCTTGATTCAGGAGTAGGCTTTGGTGGTATACCTGGGTATTTGGAAATGGCCACAGGATGGTTTTTCAATACCATCAAAACAATTTATTTTGAATTATTTTTTTCAAATAAAATGTGAAATATTTGTAGCTACTTTAAGTTAATACCTGTAGTCAACTTGTGTAATACCTTAGGAGATAAAACAGATTGCATTCTTCATTTCACCTGTCACATTAGTTTACGTTATGAAGCTTAACATAGTTCCCCAGGACAGTTGAGCCAGTCAAGTGTTTGTTTGTAAATGGCACAATGGGAGAAAGAGGGAGCTGGTATTTGGTTTAACTTGCTTGTAAGCTAAGTAAGTGGCTGAATTAATAAGGAGACATCCTATAGTGTTAGCTTTCTGCTGTGTTTGAGAAGTCAAAGCTCTTTGCACGAGTTATCTGTACAGCTGCCACAGTGATTTTGATTTCCTTGCGTTTTCTCTCTCATCTCTGTTCTCGGCCCTTCTCCAAGCAGAGCAGATTGGCTCATTGCCCTAGCGACTCAGTCTCTGCACAGACAGCGTGAACACATGCTGGTGCTGTTTTTCTGTCAGACAAGCATACGTCAACTTTGTTAATTTGCACAATGTGTCTTGTTCACGTTCGCTTGTAAACGTCCAAACTCAACAAAAATGTGTCCCTATGCCCAAGAACGACAAGGTAACCTGTCTATATGACTATTGCTCGGTTAGCACTCACATCTGTAACCATGAAATGCTTTGAAAGACTCCCCCCTCGGGAGGCTGAAAATATTCTGCATGGGGCCACAGATCCTCAAAGTTCTAGAGCTGCACCATTGAGAGCATCTTGACTGACTGCATCACCGCTTGGTATGGCAACTGCTTGGCTTCCGGCCACAAGGCGCTACAGAGGCTAGTGCATACAGCTCAGTACATCACTGGGGCTGAGCTCCGTGCCTTCCAGGACCTCTATACCAGGCGGTGTCAGAGGAAGGATTAAAAAAACTCCAGCCACACAAGTCATACTGTTCTCTCTGATTTTGTTTTATACTGTTCAATCAAACTTCAACCAAAAATAATTTTCATAGATTTCTGCATTTCCAGCACTCATTTGAGTGCAACATAGGGCTGCACATATGGGCAAAACCCCCTTTTACTTTTTCCCAATGTCGGCACTAAAGTAATACTGCAAAACATGGCAAAGCTGAACTTTTTATCCTGAATGCAAAGTTTTATGTTTGGGTAAATCCAATAGAACACATTACTGAGTACCACTCTCCATATTTTCAAGCCTAGTGGTGGCTGCGTCACGTTATGGGTATGCTTGTAATCGAAAAGGTCTGGGGAGTTTTTCAGGACAAAAATGGAGCTAAGCACAGGCAAAATCCTGGAGGAAAACCTGGTTGTCTGCTTTCCACCAGGCACTGGGAGATGAATTCACCTTTCAGCAGGATAACAACCTAAAACAAGGCCGAATCTACACTATGGTTACTTAACCAAGAAGACCGTGAATGTTGCTGAGTTACTTTTGACTTCAATCTACTTAAATTGATGGCAAGACCTAAAAAAATGGTTGTCTAGCAATGATCAACAACCAATTTGACAGCGCTTGAAGAATTTTGAAAATAATGATTGGCAAATGTGGCACAATCTAGGTGTGAAAAGCGCATGAAGACTTAGCCAGAAAGACTCACAGCTGTAATTGCTGCCAAAGCTAGTAATACAACGTGTTCACTCAGGGGTGCGATTACTTATGTAAATGAGATTTCTGTATTTCATGTTCAATACATTTGCAAAAATGTCTAAAAACATGTTTTAAATTTGTCATCATAGGGTTTTGTGTGTAGTTTGGTGAGGGGAATAAGCATGTCTTAAGTCCATTTTGAAAATTGGCTGTAAACCACGAATACTTTAACTTTGAGCTGGATTGCTTGTCTTTGCCATTTATCTTCATTTTTGCTCATTAGCATATTTAGCCAGCAGTCTCTGGAAATTCTCTAGTAAAATGGGTTCAATGGGCTTTTTTTTCCTTTATTTCTAGCTCCCCTTGTGTACTAAGACGGTAATACTGTAAATCCCGGAATGAGGACGATATGAAAATCTGGATACACCCTAGTCACTAGAGCAGAAAGGGAAAATGTGCTATATTGGGGACCGTTAAGCAACATGTTCATCCAGGGTGAAAGCTGTATCAATGTGGGATCTACACTTTATTTACCTCAATATCTGTATTGTGTGTCTCTCTCTCGATAGTGACCTTTTGTCTCCTCCATCTCCAGCCCTGTCAGACCATCTATCAGGTGTTCCACGATGCTGTCAGCCGTTTGATCCAGTATGGAGTTCTGTATGTGGCTGAGGTGAGTTTTACATGACAAGGAATGCTGTCCGGCTGCAAAAATGCCAAAAACAAGGTCTTCAGGCTCAAATGAAATCTTGATTTGAAAATGCTTATATTTAACTGAATTTTCTAGCAAATGTTCTGAACCGTGTGTGCAAGCACGTTTTGTGTTATTGTGTGTGTCCGTGTATTCATCCAGGAGGACCAGGAGGAGCTGACCCCCAGCCCCACCGAGGAGCCATGGCCTAAGAAGTTCCCTGAGCCCCTGTCGTGGAGGAGTGATGAGGAGGACGAGGACAGCGACTTTGCAGAGGAGCAGAGGGACCGCTACCTCAAAGTAAGTCAGCCACACTGACCTTTGGAAAACGATCACCACAGACAGTTGGCTTGGATGTCCAAAATGACACTTCTTTTTTTTCCTTCTTCTTCTTTCCCCCATCCTATGTAGTTCAATCTTAGGTAGTACAATAGATAAACGGGTAACTGACAAAATAAAGGATATACCAATATAAGTTTCTTATTAGGGTGTTGGACCACCATAAACTGCCAGAACAGCTTCAGTGCACCTTGGCATAAATTCTACAAGTACAGTGCCTTGCAAAAGTATTCGGCCCCCTTGAACTTTGCGACCTTTTGCCACATTTCAGGCTTCAAACATAAAGATATAAAACTGTATTTTTTTGTGAAGAATCAACAACAAGTGGGACACAATCATGAAGTGGAACGACATTTATTGGATATTTCAAACTTTTTTAACAAATCAAAAACTGAAAAATTGGGCGTGCAAAATTATTCAGCCCCTTTACTTTCAGTGCAGCAAACTCTCTCCAGAAGTCCAGTGAGGATCTCTGAATGATCCAATGTTGACCTAAATGACTAATGATGATAAATACAATCCACCTGTGTGTAATCAAGTCTCCGTATAAATGCACCTGCACTGTGATAGTCTCAGAGGTCCGTTAAAAGCGCAGAGAGCATCATGAAGAACAAGGAACACACCAGGCAGGTCCGAGATACTGTTGTGAAGAAGTTTAAAGCCGGATTTGGATACAAAAAGATTTTCCAAGCTTTAAACATCCCAAGGAGCACTGTGCAAGCGATTAATATTGAAATGGAAGGAGTATCAGACCACTGCAAATCTACCAAGACCTGGCCGTCCCTCTAAACTTTCAGCTCATACAAGGAGAAGACTGATCAGAGATGCAGCCAAGAGGCCCATGATCACTCTGGATGAACTGCAGAGATCTACAGCTGAGGTGGGAGACTCTGTCCATAGGACAACAATCAGTCGTATATTGCACAAATCTGGCCTTTATGGAAGAGTGGCAAGAAGAAAGCCATTTCTTAAAGATATCCATAAAAAGTGTCGTTTAAAGTTTGCCACAAGCCACCTGGGAGACACGCCAAACATGTGGAAGAAGGTGCTCTGGTCAGATGAAACCAAAATTGAACTTTTTGGCAACAATGCAAAACGTTATGTTTGGCGTAAAAGCAACACAGCTCATCACCCTGACCACACCATCCCCACTGTCAAACATGGTGGTGGCAGCATCATGGTTTGGGCCTGCTTTTCTTCAGCAGGGACAGGGAAGATGGTTAAAATTGATGGGAAGATGGATGGAGCCAAATACAGGACCATTCTGGAAGAAAACCTGATGGAGTCTGCAAAAGAGCTGAGACTGGGACGGAGATTTGTCTTCCAACAAGACAATGATCCAAAACATAAAGCAAAATCTACAATGGAATGGTTCAAAAATAAACATATCCAGGTGTTAGAATGGCCAAGTCAAAGTCCAGACCTGAATCCAATTGAGAGTCTGTGGAAAGAACTGAAAACTGCTGTTCACAAATGCTCTCCATCCAACCTCACTGAGCTCGAGCTGTTTTGCAAGGAGGAATGGGGAAAAAAAAAGTCTCTCGATGTGCAAAACTGATAGACATACCCCAAGCGACTTACAGCTGTAATCGCAGCAAAAGGTGGCGCTACAAAGTATTAACTTAAGGGGGCTGAATAATTTTGCACACCCAATTTTTCAGTTTTTGATTTGTTAAAAAAGTTTGAAATATCCAATAAATGTCGTTCCACTTCATGATTGTGTCCCACTTGTTGTTGATTCTTCACAAAAAAATACAGTTTTATATCTTTATGTTTTGAAGCCTGAAATGTGGCAAAAGGTCGCAAAGTTCAAGGGGGCCGAATACTTTCGCAAGGCACTGTATCTGGAACTCTATTGGATGGATGCAACTCCTCTATTCTTCCAAGATAAAGTCCATCATTTGGTGTATTCTTGATGGTGGTGGAAAACGTAGTCTCAGGCACCGCTCCAGGATCTCATGTCTTCAATTGGGTCGCGATCTGGTGACAGACACACACAATAAAAATAATCTGTCCTTGTTTGCAACACTCCCTACGGAGTTCCAAATTGCTTATGGGAGCAACATCAGAACTTTTTGCCGGGAGCTTCATGAAATGGGTTTCCATGGCTGAGCACCCGCACACAAGCATAAGATCACCATGCGCAATGCCAAGCGTCGGCTAGAGTTGTGTAAAGCTCGCCGTCATTGGCCTCTGGAGCAGTAGAAACACGTTCTCTAATATTTGTTTGGCAAATACCAGGAGAACACTACCTGCCCCAATGTATAGTACCAACTGTAAAGTTTGGAGGAGGAATAATGGTCTGGGGCTGTTTTTTTTCATGGTTCGGGCCCCTTAGTTCCAGTGAAGGGAAATCTTGACTTTGCCCCGGTGCACAAAGCAAGGTCCATACAGAAATGATTTGTCAAGATCTGTGTGGAAGAACTTGACTGGCCTGCACAGAGCCCTGACCTCAACTCCATCGAATACCTCTAGGATGACTTGAAAGGCCGGCTGCGAGCCAGGCCTAATCGCCCAACATCAGTGCCCAACCTCACTAATGCTCTTGTGACTGAATGGATGCAGCATGTTCCAACATCTAGTAGAAAGCCTTCCCAGAAGAGTGGAGGCTGTTATAGCAGCAAAGTCAGACCAACTTCATATTAATGATTTTGGAATAAGATGTTAGATGAGCAGGTGTCCACATACTTATGTCCATGTGGTGTATGTGTTGCATTTTATATTTTTGTTATAGCATATTTTATTTTTACTGAGTTACAGTTCATATGAGGAAATTAGTCTAAAATGTAAAGAACTTCTTTCATAGTCATTTAGCAGACGCTCTTATCCAGAGCGACATACAGTACTTTTTTGGTATTGGTCCCCCGTGGGAATCGAACCACCAACCCTGCCGCTGCAAGCGCCATGCTCTACCAACTGAGCTACACAGGATCACTAGGCTTTAATATATGGATTTCACATGACTGGAAATGGATATGCATCTGTTGGTCACGGATACCTTAAAGAAAAATGTCCTTCAGGATCTCGTCACGGTATTTTTACGTGTTCAAATTGATATCGATAAAATGCAATTGTGTTCGTTGTCCGTAGCTTATACCTGCCCATACCATAATCCCACTGCCACCGTGGGGCACTCTGTTCACAACACTGACATAGGCAAACCGCTCGCCCACACGACACCATACACGTGGATTGTACATTAATCTGCTGCCGACAAAGTATCTGCCCAGTAGCTGCCGCAGTGCTAATATTTTATTTATTATTATATTTTTATATGTATTTTTACATGCAAAAATAAACATTTATGATGACTTTTCAGCCAGCTGAATAAGAAGTGATAAACAAATCTGAAGTTCAGTTCAATCAAAGCTACCGGAGAGATGTGCATTTTATCTGGGGCCAATGACCTTGAGGCTTCTTGGGTGGGGCAGTACTTATGTAACTCTATGGCAGCACCCAAGAGGGCTAAAGCTGCCAGGACCTCCCAGTATGTGCTGCAGTCGCACACTGTCCTTCACTCACCTGCCTGAAGCCCTTGAGCACGCTCCAATTCTGCACATTCTATCACGCACAACTGGAGAAAATTGAGGGCTAGCCCCTCTAACAGCACCAAAAGAGACTGAAATAGCTGAATACGGGAGTTGCTTTACTCAAAGAAAATGTAGCAAAGCGTCAATACAACTGGGAAGCGGCCACTTGCCCTGAATGACGCGTCGGCGCTGAGCTGTCGGCTCTCACTCACTCTATCTAGCTAATGTGTTTTTAGTTCCCACTTCTTCAGGTGGTAAATAGCCTAGGCCAATCAGGTGGTAAATAGCCTAGGCCAATGTGCACAAAAAAAGATGCAGGCAAATTAATCTCTAAAGAGCCAGAAAGAAATCGAATCCTTCTGGATCCTATTTTGACAAGTTACACATCAGTCATGCTTTCCCTGATCATGTTAGCTCAAATATCCAACTTCTTTCTTGTCTTACTACTAAATGGCACTAGAAAAAGTTAGTCTAGAGCCCTGACGATAATAGGAAGTAACTGCTGTATCGTTATCGAGCAAAATGTGTCAATTTATTGTGATATTACTTTTTATCCATATCGAATAGGATGCAGCCCTTTTCTTATTCTGCAATTATACCTTTACTTATACACCCTTACATTACAAACTCATACTACATACACCCTTACACACGCTGATATTGCCTACACCTTTATGTACCAGGACCAGTGTTTGTGCTGCTGTTTTGTCCACAACAATCCTGAGCTGTGTCAAACTTTAAAAAAATACATCTCTGACCAGTTGCTATGTGTGGTGTGTGTCCACAGGTGAGCCTGTCCCCCGAGCACCAGGAGTTCTTTGTCTTCCTGCAGCGTCTCCTCAGCCCCGTACTGGAGGCCTACAGCGGGGCGGCCATCTTTGTCCACAGCCTGAGCCAGCCCATGGCCGAGCCCGAGTACACGCAGCAGCTCTTCCGATACCTGCTCACACGCACTGAGAAGGGAGTGGCCGCCTACGGTACGAACCGTTGTTAGATATTTTTATTTTCTGTGCTGCGGCTTTTACTAGATAAAGACTTCGAGGAGCTCTGCAAATCGTAAACTGTAATGCTGCCCAATATCACCTTTTGTATTCTAATGTTCTGACCTGGGGCCATAAGTATGAAGCTTCTCAGAGTAGTAGTGCTGATCTAGGGTCAGCTCCCAACGTCCATGTACTCTAATTCATTGTCATCTAAAAGTCTAAACTGATCCCAAAATCGGCACTACTGAGACTACTACATACAGCCCCCGAGGTTGATCATCTTAGTCAGGACAAACAACCCCAAATAAGATTCTCTCTCCTCTTCTGTTCTCTTCTCTTAGGTGAAAGTGCGACACACTACCTCGTGAAGAACACCGTGAGAACGTTTAAGGAACTTGGGGTGAGAGCCCGCTAAATTCTAGCATGTAGCATCCATCCTCCCTCTCTGTTTTGATAGTTCTGAAGACTGTCTTCTGTTAGTCAACTTCTGAAAAGATCTATGCACAAAACTCAGTGGTGGCTCACTGCAGAACAAACTGCTGATATTCTAATCTAAATTCCAAAAAGCTTTTCAAATGTATTTTTTTGTAAAAGTCCATCTCTGGTGTTCTCTAATTTAAATGGCTGCAGGTCCTGAAGGAAAGGCGGGAGAACCATGTGTCATTGGTGGAGCTGAGCAGCACCTTCCTACCTCAGGCGAATCGGAACAAGCTCCTGCATTACATCCTGGGGTTCACCCTCCTGTGACCTACAACCTTCCCACCGAGCTCCACCCACCCTGTATCCCCTCCACAAGGGCTTTTACTGGCTAGTTCTAACCAATCAGAGGTGCTACTCTATGGAAAGCTTTACCAGGAAGTGCCTTTCGTGAAACCACTATTAGCCAGAAGAGACTTGAAATCAGTCTTCCTCCTCCAGTTGAGACCCTTCCACCTGTAGAACTGTGCAGCTAGATTGAAAGGAAAAAAAAAAACAAAACAAAACTGTCCCTCATCTGACTCTATAATCGTTCTTCAGTGAAAGTCAGTTTTTAATTGGATTGGTCTTTTAACTATAGGAATACGGATTCATTAACTGTAGGAATACTTACTCATATTCGTTGGACTAATCATATTGTTTTTCTCTCAGTCCTGTAAATGAATGTCATCTTTACAAACACAAAAAAACAACGCCTTTGGTGTAAAAAAAAAATAAAAATAGAGGTTATGGGCATTTTTTTGCACCAGAATGCATGTAGAAAATTTGCTCATTGCTAGGCCCCTATCCATACGTTAAACTGAAACCACATATTAGAAACGGACATAATGAAGACTATTTAATAATAATAATAATAATAAAAAAAGCATGCAAGTCGAACTCACTATGTACAAGTGTTACTCATCTCAAGTTTAGTCCATGGGCAGATCTACAGTGAGCAGGCAGCCCATGGTTCTGTAGACCTCTAAAGACATTAACCTCGTGTGTTGTTATTTTTCTATGTTGTATGAACGAAAGGGCATTCTGGTGCAACCCACCACATGAAACGTGCCCTTTGTGCTACCTTGAAGATGGGCCACTCGCTTTGATGTCTGACAATCGGCAGACTCGTCGCGCTACCTTTTTTTTCTGACTGAATTGGCAACTGTGGCTCAGATTCCAAGGCACTTGCCGCTGTTAAAACATGAATTCCTGGTGTTAAAACCTAGTTGTATGATTTCCATAGCCATTTGGAACAGCAATGTAGCTAGATGTAAAACCCTAACAAAATGTTTTACATCTGCCGAAATGGAATTATAATTTCTCAATGTGTAACTAAAGCAGAGAGCTGAGATGAACAAATATTAATTGCTGCACAATATTTAAAAAAATATATTTAAAAAAAATACTCTTCCCGAGAGTCATGAAGCATTACGATACCTTGCAAAATCCAGCACTTCCTCTTCATGCACGAGAGTATGTAGTATAGTTTAGGTATTAAAACTGTAGTCCCACGGAGGTTACAGTACAGCCAAGTAGGTCATTGCAGTGCTGGCACCCTTTTTACAAAATGATTCAAATGTAATAACTGATTATAGTGTTGCTAAAACAACACGCGTTTGTATATTACTAAATGTACTTGGAAGCCTTAAATACCATACAAGGCTCTTGCAATGTATACTTTGACTTTGTCGTGAATCATTTTTGGGTACGGGGGGTGGGGGGGGGGTCCGATTTGTGCGTTTACCCAACATCTACATGAATGTTCAGCATCAGAGAACATAAACTTCCTCAAACCTGGCATACGAGTTACATAAGGCATAAGATCAGCATAGCAAGCCTCTTATTTTCCATGAACTTATCTATGGTCTCCCGCTTTATCTTCCTTGTAGTGGGTGGGATGGGAAACTACTCTGTCAATTTTACGTGTTCTTACTCGTAAAGAACGTACTGTAGATTCACTTTACTTAGGGCAACTTGGTTACTCACATGGTTGCCTCCACGCACAACTTCCAGACACGGTTCTGTCGTTAGCCTAGTCACAGGAGGACCTTTTTGGTTATGAACAGTAAATACCTGACGAATGTGTAATTCGGTTCATCAAACAAGCTAACTGGTCCTCCTGAAGATGGGAGGTATTGACTTGTGTGTGTGTGTGCCCTATAGCTAGCTTTGCACGCTGGAATAGGTTATTTTTAGTCACTTAGAGGAAAAGATCTGTCTCCCTTTTTTTCCTTTTTAGCCTCACGTAAAGCCGCAAAGCTTTAGCTAGTTAGGATAGAGGGACTATTGATGTACCAACTCCATTTCTCCTGGTTGTCTTTGGTATGGAGCGTGACCCTAATAATCCATCAGCTGCACGGCTTGTCCTTTTACAAGTGTGTTGAACCTTCTCGTTGTGGACTAGCCTCTCTGGCTGGGTAATGGGGCCCTGTTCTTAAGACTTTTAGAAATGCATCCCTCCTGTCTTTAACATCTCTGATCTGTGAAAGCAAGGTTTCTACTGTACTGTTACTCTGTCTGATCCATCCCTTGCCAAGGAAGGAAAGAAGGAATGATTCCTGTTCTAGATGTATATGAACAGGGCCCAACTCCCTGTCTGGTAATATTGAGTCTCTGAGGTGTTGGGGTCGTTCATGCCGATGTGCAGCACAAGCTAGTTTGAAAATGAAGGTTTGAGGTAATGGGAGCAGAGGGAAAGCCAATGAAAGTGTAAGGGATGGCTGTGATGACACAAGTGTTGAAAAAGATGAACTAGAGGGATGACAAAACAGAACGTCTCAAGACCAGTCTCGTTTACACTTGCTACCAATTTTTGATTTGAAGAAATATACTAATTTGGTGTTGTAGGGTGTTAAGGTGGAGAAATATGGGTTTGTGTATAATCCCTATTGTGGTATTATTTATTAATTTGGCAATCATGGTCTGCAAAGGCACGTTGATATGTAACGCATCAAAATGAGTTTCAATGCATTAAGCTTAGCTTGAGTCAATGTCAAATTGTAGCAGATTCCATTTCCTTGTATTTATAGTGTAAAACTGCTTAGATTAAACACTGGAACTCTGCGTTGGTGTCGGTTTTTTTAAAATGTTGGCGCTGAATCTGAATGCAACTCTGCATTATGATATGGACTGTCATTTTCCATTTGAATTGCACATCTTTAGTATTCATTAGGACAGAGTTGACACCATTGAATAGCAGAGGCTCGCAAGGGGAGTTGAATGAGCACCGAGTATCAAATCCTCATTTTGAAACTTGGTGTTGCCAGGGCCTGGATGTTTCTTTTGGGAACCACACATGGGGAAATACACTTTGGTTGCAACTTGTTTTGCTAGGTGCCACACGGTACCTATTGAATGGGGACACCGGTGTGCAGTACACACTATAAGAACACAATCACAGCTAACGATCTACTCTCTTGGTACAGACTGTCGCTCCGAGAGCCCAGTATTTAAAGCAATAATAAACCCAGATTCTGTAAATTACTCAAACTCACCCCTGTGGCACGCCCGAGTCGAGACGAGGCTTTGTGCTTGTATCCGCTGGTCGCCATCAATTTCATAGGTACCTAAATGTGAACTCTATACTTAACCTGAGAAATGTAGACTAGTGTGTGTGTGAATACTTTATTTGAAGAGAATGATAGTAGTTTGAGTAGGAAACCAAGTTGGGTTTGTTACTTCTGTATCTTACCTCCCCCCCCCACTAGTTGATGTGTTAATTGTAAGACTCTCGATCGATCAGCGCACAAACATGTTTAGTTTTGGCACATCTGGATGGTGGTTGAATCATGTCACTAATGTGGGCAACATGTTGATGCCAAAAGGATGCATACAAACAACGTTAACCTGTTGTAGACAATAAACCTTAACTGTATTCTTTGAGCATGATGCCTTTTAATACACTGTAGAGTTTTTTGTTTTGTTTTTTGGTGTATTTTGTGCATGTTAGCTGAGGCCCATGTAGCATGGCCACTAAAAGAACTCACCGTAAGAGTAGTAACTCGTTTAAAAAAAGAAAGTAATTCATTTTCTTACACGAACACAAGTTTACCATAGTCACCAGCTACTAAAAAACAAATGTCACTCTTTATGTTCCTGCTTCCATAGAACAAAAACAATATTCAAGCACAGTTGTCAGCACATTTTTTTTTGTTTTGTTTTTAAATAAATTAATGATTAACAATGCAGCTTTGTCTTGTCATTTTTGAAAGGAATGATGATCAATCACAAAAATTGTGGTGATACATTCATGCCTCTGCGTTTTGAAAAGAGAAATTGCCTTTTGTCCATGACATTTGTAATCAGTTTACATTACTGTGTGGGGAAAAGTCCCTTAATGAGATCCTTTTATGTGAGATGAAGACAATACTCAGACGCGCCAAACCTGTATTTTTATATGAGGGGAAGTCGCTTACATGACAATGTAACATTTGGATTTCTACAGAACTATATGACATTAACAGATGAGTAACAAACCAATTTTTCCATAAACATATCCTGATCAGAACCTCTCACTTCTGGATTTGTTCTATCACTCCTGGACTGTAATGCAGTTCTCTTTGGACTCTGACTGTACTAGAAAGAATACAACAGTTTCAAAACTCAGCAAGGTTCCTCCTGACACGATCTCTCTAGAGGTTAGACCATGGAAACCATACACTTAGACAACTTCAACTTTTGTATCTGTCCTATTAGGGCGTCTGAGCACAGGCCATCTCCATAGACTGGTTGGTTGTTTGGCAACAAAACCGACACAGGGTTGGCTTACATCAGGGATGGGCAACGCCCAGTCCTCGGGGGGAGGCTCACCTTGAGAGAAACATTTTAAGTTATTCTACACATTTTTGCCATGGGGTGTAGAGAAAGGTGTGCTTTTTTTTATGCTATCTGAATGAGTGAATCATTGGGGTCCCCACAGTTGGTATTTCGACCATGATTACTAGTTTAGATTTACCAATCTAAAATATATATATATATTTTTAAAGGGCTTGCAGACATTGGGTAATTGAGTGACTGACATACAAAGTTTTTAAACTGCTAATGTGCAACCACATTTCGAAATTGCACCTTTGTACTCTACTTTTCAAACTCTCAACAGTAAATTATGACTAGACTCGGTTCCAAAATAGGAAATTAATCCGTGGACCTTCAGTACGGAAATCTTGAACCAAATATTGTATCATTTGTGGTCACTAGATGGTGATATAGTTTAACCTAAATGTTCCAGTCTGATTTGAAACCAGCTGTGAATTACTGGGGCGGGAGGTATTACTGAGTCTCTGGGATAACTATCCATTGTCCTTTCAAGAGAAGGTCTCCATTACAGTGGAAGTCACGTTGGTGCATCCAATAGGGCTTCAGCAGCTGAGGCAGTTCCTCCTAACTGGGCCATCCCTTTTTGCACTGCTGCACTATCTGTCAGCAGATGGGGTCTCGTTGTTGCTCCTCTGCAATCTGCTGCAGTTTGGTCTCAGATGCAGGTAGACTGTCCCTTATTGCATTAATGGACACCTGTACCTCACCCTCTAGACATTGCTCCTCCTCTGATAATGGATGTTTAATTGGGGCCCTGGAGAGTGCATCTGCTATGATCAGTGCCTTCCCTGGCACATACACCATCTTGTAGGTGAACCTCAGTAATCTGAGGGGGAAGCGCAGAACTCTGGGAGGCAAGTCGTCCAGTGCTTTTGTCCCTAACGGAGCCAACAGTGGTTTGTGGTCTGCTGTAAACTGCAGGCCAATAAGGTATTGGCTGAGCCTTTCACATGCCCATGTGATAGCCAACACCTCCTCCACTTGAGCATACCTTTGCTCTGTGTCGGATACATTTCGGGAGATTTATGCTATTGGACGCCACTCCATGTTGTCCTGCATCTGAGCGAGGACCGCCCCTAGCCCAAAGGAGGATGCATCTGTTGATACCTTTGACTTAGCTTGGGGACGGTACTGGGCCAGCACTCTGTGAGTCCAGGTCTCCATTGATTTTGTCAAATGCCACCTGTTGCATGTGTCCCCATGACCAGTCATTCTCTTTGGCTAGTAAGTATCTCAGGGGTTTGGTTGTATCTGAAAACTGTGGGAGGGACTTACCCACGTGGCCATGCCTAAGAAGGTCCTGACTTCAGCCACATTCTGGGGACTGGGGATATCTGTGATGGAGCTGATCTTCTCCGGGTCTGGCTCTATTCCAGCTGCACTGATTTTGCTTCATCTTCAATGCCCTTGCTGATGGAAGGAGGTTTTCACTCAAAATCTCACGATACATGGCCCCATTCATTCTTTCCTTTACACAGATCAGTCGTCCTGGTCCCTTTGCAGAAAAACAGCCCCAAAGCATGATGTTTCCACCCCCATGCTTCACAGTAGGTATGGTGTTCTTTGGATGCAACTCGCCATTCTTTGTCCTCCAAACACGACGAGTTGAGTTTTTACTAAAAAGTTATATTTTGGTTTCATCTGACCATATGACATTCTCCCAATCTTCTTCTGGATCATCCAAATGCTCTCTAGCAAACTTCAGACGGGCCTGGACATGTACTGGCTTAAGCAGGGGGACACGTTTGGCACTGCAGGATTTGAGTCCCTGGCAGCGTAGTGTGTTACTGATGGTAGGCTTTGTTACTTTGGTCCCAGCTCTCTGCAGGTCATTCACTAGGTCCCCCTGTGTGGTTCTGGGATTTTTGCTCACTGTTCTTGTGATCATTTTGACCCCCCTCAGTCTTCCCAGCCTGGTGCAGGTCTACAATTTTGTTTCTGGTGTCCTTTGACAGCTCTTTGGTCTTGGCCATAGTGGAGTTTGGAGTGTGACTGTTTGAGGTTGTGGACAGGTGTATTTTATACTGATAACAAGTTCAAACAGGTGCCATTTATACAGGTAACGAGTGGAGGACAGAGGAGCCTCTTAAAGAAGTTACAGGTCTGTGAGAGCCAGAATTATTGCTTGTTTGTAGGTGACCAAATACTTATTTTCCACCATAATTTGCAAATAAATTCATTAAAAATCCTACAATGTGATTTTCTGGATTTTGTTTCTCATTTTGTCTGTCATAGTTGAAGTGTACCTATCATGAAAATTACAGGCCTCTCTCATATTTTTAAGTGGGAGAACTTGCACAATTGGTGGCTGACTAAATAATTTTTTGCCCCACTGTAGCTGTATGCTGGGACACAGGCGGATGCTATCCCGTCTGTGCATTCAACTTCCTCATCAAGATCATTGGCGAGCAGGAGAGCTTCAAATGTCCATATTCGACCAGTACCAACAAAACTGGGAAGTAGTAATGTTGGTTGCTTTATTTATCCAGTCCAATTACAAACTAAGCCAAACTACCTTACTTATTCAATTTGCTAGTTAGGCCTAGGTTGTTATCTCACAAGCTTAATCACCTGAGCTTGAATTGGCATGGCCTCCTCTGCATTGGGTTGTTTCACAGCTAATATGAACATTTGGCAATGTTTCTGTAAGCAAGCCGCTATGATATTGCATTGACCAAATGCATTTCATACCCTGTAAGTCAGATGTTATGGTTTTCTATATGTGCCTCAAGATCTGACATATTTTGGCTCTTTATTTTTTTAGATCCTGAACAACTGTCAAGAACCAGAAACGGATGTGCCCGTACCAGCGCCACCAGTTGAGAATTAGTTTGTTGCAGATGGATCATTGACACTGAAGAACCACAGAACACAGTGTAACCTGAGGCTATTTCACAATGAGCTTTGGTTCTATTTGAAATCATTTGACATGCGGCTCACACCTGAGAACACGAGATAACGTGTAGCAGCTTAAAAACGACTAACCCTGCTTTCTATTGCAGGTATCCAGGAATGTCCTCGAATGGTTTGTGTTGGAACACACAGATTATGTCCTACATCGCCATGCCAAGATCTGTTATGGAACCCTCAAGAGGAAATAATAGAGGATATGCTATGTGATGAAGATTACAAAAGTCACTACATGTACCGGTATATTGTATGTAGCCACACCTGAGGATGTTGTATTTTTTTGCTGTATCGTTATGTAGAGTTTGAGTAGAGCAAAGGTTGGAGAAGTTGATTTTGAGCAGTTCTAGGTTTCGGGATTCTATATTATGACATTACATTTTCAACTATTTGTTGACTGGGGTGTCTGGATACCCTTCACACCATATCTCACATTCTTCCTGTCTATGCCTCCTGCCTGTGTATTATTGCTGCTGCCGCCCACCACCAGTAGGAAGTGTCACCTGCGTGGTGTGTTTTGTTATACTGCACATAATCAAACTAGTTTTTATTCAACCTTGACATTGAGTGGTTTGCCGTTGTTTTTCATTTGTGAGTTGTCTGCTTATAGTCAAAGACTATCTACAGTACCAGTCAAAAGTTGGACACACCCACTGTTACGAGAATTATGTTCTCAATGTTCATAACCCAATTCAATTATACTACTCAGTCTGCGACCTAGAATTTGTAAGTTACTGGTCGAATGAAACAGACCGAGGCCCAGCTAAAATAGTCAAAAAGGTTTATTCACGGGAACGTTCTGGCGCGCACAGTACAAAGACCTTCATTTTATAGTGACACACATACTTCCACACAAAACATTAGGTATCCGACGCCCACACTGTCCTGCTACCCAGCCGACAGAGATTAGGGGAGTCCATGAGAATTACTTCTTCCCGCCCTCCCCCAAGATAAGGGGAGACCCTGGGAAGTTCTCAGTGCCCCAGCCAAGGTCGGCCCCGAATCTTGCTCAGACAGTCTGTTATCAAGATACTAGACATATTGTCACCAAAACATTCATTCTGACTAAGAACTACACTCCCAGATATATAATTCTACTGATTACAACCACACACAGCATTCAAATAATCTAATGATTCTAATCAATTTCATACAATCATATGATTTCAGAGTTATGGTTTCAGAGTGTAATATTCTAATCATTTAGTAAAACATATCCCATTAACACCTACTCATTCAAGGGTTTTTGTTAGTTTTTTTCTTTTTTCTACATTGTAGAATAATATTGAAGACATCAAAACTATGAAATGACACAAATGGAATCATGTAGTAACCAAAAATAAAGTGTTAAACAAAACAAAATATATTTTAGATTCTTCAAGTAGCCAGCTGCCTTGGACAGCTTTGCACACAATTGGCTTTCTCTCAACCAGCTTCACCTGGAATGCTTTTCCAACAATCTTGAAGGAGTTCCCACAAATGCTAAGCACTTGTTGGCTGCTTTTCCTTCACTCTGCGGTCCAACTAATCCCAAACCATCTCAAATAGGTTGAGGTCGGGTGATTGTGCAGGCCAGGTCATGTGATGCAGCACTCTATCAGCCTCCTCCTTGGTCGAATAGCCCTTACACTACCTGGAGGTTTGATGGGTCATTGTCCTGCTGAAAACAAATAATAGTCCCACTAAGCACAAGGGGGCTTAGTCCCACTAAGCACATGGGATGGCGTATCGCTGCAGAATGCTGTGGTAGCAATGCTGGTTAAGTGCGCCTTGAATTCTAAATAAATCACAGACAATGTCACCAGCAAAGCACCATCACACCTCCTCCTCGTCCATGCATCACGGTGGGAACCACACATGTGGAGATCATCCGTTCACCTACTCTGTGTCACTAAGACACCACGGGTGGAACCAAGAATCTTACATTTGGGCTCATCAGACCAAAGGACAGATTTCCACCGGTTTAATGTCCTTTGCTTGTGTTTTTTGACCCAAGCAAGTCTCTTCTTCTAATTGGTGTCCTTTAGTAGTGGTTTCTTTGCAGCAATTCCACCACGAAGGCCGAATTCACGCAGTCTCCTCTGAACAGTTAATGTTGCGATGTCTGTTACTTGAACTCTGAAGCATTGATTTGGGCTGCAATTTCTCAGGCTGGAAACTCTAATTAACTTATCCTCTGCAGCAGGGGTAACTCTGGGTCTTCCTTTGTTATTGGCGGTCCTCATGAGAGCCAGTTTCATCATAGCGCTTGATGGTTTTTGCGACTGCACTTGAAAAAACATTAAAAGTTCTTAATTTTCCTGATTGACTGACCTTCATGTCTTAAAGTAATGATTGACTGTCATTTCTCTCTTACTTGAGCTGCTCTTGCAATAATATGGACTTAGCCTTTTACCAAATAGGGCTAACGTCTGTATAACCACCCATACCTTGTCACTCACTACACAACTGATTGGCTCAAATGCATTCATTTGTGGAATTTCTTTCTTTCGTAACTTTTAACAAGGCACACCTGTTAATTGAAATGCATTCCAGGTGACTACCTCATGAAGCTGGTTGAGAGAGTGCAACACTGTCACCAAGGCAAAGGGTGGCTCCTTTGAAGAATCTCAAATATAAAATATATTTTGATTTGATTAACAGTTGTTTTGGGTTTCTACATTATTCCATATGTGTTATTTCATAGTTTTGATTTCTTCACTATTATTCTACAATGTTGAAAATCGTAAAAAATAAAGAAAAACCCTTGAATGAGTAGTTGTGTCCAAACTTTTGACTGGTACTGTATATACTGACAAGATACTGGACTGACAATGGAAATAAATGTCCGCAAAGGCAGAAGGCAGGCGGGATCAGGCGGGACCATTCTAGCCAACGAGAGGGCAGATACGCTTGTGAACGACAGGCACAACTCCGATATAAAATATTTGTTCTCGAAGTTGCTGGAATGCCACGTGCATCCACTAATACTGTATCAATACATTGGAAACAACCTAAACATTCCAAAACGTATTTTCGGTTCAATAAGCCTCGTGGCTAATTAGCAATGACATTTTATGTTGACCAAATTCGACACTCATTGACCTGCATACAAAACCGCCTGGAAGACTTCAGTTTTAACATTATATAGTATTATATAATATAGTAATATGAAATGTAAAGGAGCATTAATATTTACATTGCAACTTGCTTATGAACATGGACTTGGGGTGGTCCATGTTCCTGCCAGTAGCGCATGTATGCTATTGCCAGCACAATATGAGTATTGTGAATGAATTGGTTCACCAAGCACGCAAGTTATTCATTATTCTGTCCTAGATGTGTCACAGTTTTTGTTTCTTTATTGATACTCACTTTTCCATCCTTCTCTCTAGCCCCCCATCAGCTGTGAGCAGAAGGGGAGTGCAAATATGAAGCAGGAGGACCCAGAGCCCACACCGTTTAGAGAGGAACAGGTCTCTGAAACCTCAGTGTTCTTATTCACGCCTTCCAGCGTGAAAAGTGAATCTGATAATGATCAGGACCCATCTTATGCTTCACATCTTTACCAAACCCAAAGTGAAGAAAACCCAGAGAGTGACGTCTACCCAACAACACAAGTGCAGAGATCAAAACAGAAGTTGATGGAGAGGACTACAGAGTATAGGAACCAACCGGTGACTCTCAGCCCCTCTGCAGTGAACCCAAACTGTTCTGCAGTAAAGAGTGAAAACGGGGATTGTGTTGATGGGGAGGCAAGTCGAGGACTTATCTCAAAACTAAAGCCACTCGAATCAACTCGGGCAAAGAAAGAACAAAGCTTCTAAATGTCTACCAATGGCAGGAAAACCAGTGAGCTGAAAGTGCCATTAGGATCTAACACACGGGAGAGACCCTACGTGTTATGTTTGCCAAAAAGGCTTTTGGGCAGCATACACTTTACAAGCAAATGGAATTATTCACACAGAGGGGAAATTGTTTCAATGCGAAGACTGTGTGAAATGTTTCAGCAGTAAGGGAAAACTGAAGAAACATGTTAAGATTCACACTGGGGAGGTGAGATACAAATCAGAGAGAAAATATACCTGTCCTGTATGCAGAAAAGGCATAAGCACAGCATTCGGGTTTAAAAATACATCAGAGAATTCACACAAGGGAGAAATCATTTCAGTGCCTGTTGTGTGGAAATGTTACCCATCAGCAAATTATCTTTAAAACAACACCAGCACACTCAAACATTGAGAGAAGACATTTCGGTGCAATGATTGCGGCAAGCACTACTGCTGCAAAAGCGCCCTGAACATGCATTTAAGGATACACACGGGACAAAAATGTTATTGCGCAGAATGTGGCAAATAAAGTGCATTCAAAAAGTATTCAGACCCTTTGACTTTTTCCACATTTTGTTACGTTTCAGCCTTATTCTAAAAATGTATTGTTTTTTTTCTTCATCAATCTACACACAATAACCCATAATGACAAAGGAATAACTGTTGTTTTTTTTTTGCACATTTATAAAAATAAACTATCACTTTTACAGAAGTATTCAGGCCCTTTACTCAGTACATTGTTGAAGCACCTTTGGCAACGATTACAGCCTCGATTCTTCTTTGGTATGACATGTCAAGCTAGGCACACCTGTATTTGGGGAGTTTCTCCCATTCTTCTCTGCAGATCCTCACAAGCTCTTTCACGTTGGATGGAGAGTGTCGCTGCACAGATATTTTCAGGTCTCTCAAGAGATGTTCGATCGGGTTCAAGTCCGGGCTCTGGCTGGGTCACTCAAGGACATTCATGTCATGAAGCCACTCCTGCATTGTCTTGGCTGTGTGCTTAGGGTCGTTGTCCTGTTGGAAGGTGAATATTTCCCCAATCTGAGGTCCTGAATGCTCTGGAGTAGATTTTCATCAAGGATCTCTCTCTACTTTGCTCGGTTCATCTTCCCTCGATCCTGACCAGTCCCTGCCACTGAAAAACATCCCCACAGCATGATGCTGCCTCCACCATACTTCACCGTAGTGATGGTGCCAGGTTTCCTCCAGATGTGATGCTTGGCATTCAGGCCAAAGCTTTCAATCTTGTTTTCATCAGACCAGGAAATCTATCAGATTGACCATCAGGTTCTTGGTCACCTCCCTGGCCAATGCCCTTTTCTACAATTGCTCACTTTGGCCGGGTGGCCAGCTCTAGGAAGAGTCTTGGTGGTTCCAAACTTCTTCCATTTAGGAATGATGAAGGCCACTGTGTTCTTGGAGACCTTCAGTGTTGCAGACATTTTTTGGTACCAATCCCCAGATCTGTACCTCGAAACAATACTGTCTCTGAGCTCTACGGTCATTACCTTCAACCTTATGGCTTGGTTTTTGCTCTGACATGCATTGTCAACTGTGGGACCTTATAATGTCCAATAATGTCCAAATAATGTCCAATCAATTGAATTTACCACAGGTGGACTCCAATCAAGATGTAGAAACATCTCAAGTATGATCAATGGAAACAGGATGCACCTGAGCTTAATTTCGGGTCTCATAGGTCTGAATACTTATGTAAATAAGGTATTTCTGTTTTTATAAATGTGCAAACATTTATAAACTTGTTTTTCACTTTGTCATCATGGAGTTTTATGTGTAGAATATTGAGTATTTATTTTTATTAAATCTATTTTAGAATAAGGAGTAACGTAACAAAATGTAGAAAAAGTCAAGGGGTCTGAATACTTTCTGAATGCACTGTACTTTGGTAGAAAGGCAAGGCTCACAGACCATTTGACAATTCACACAGGGTAGAAATCACACGCGTACAATATGCGGCCCATGCTTTAATGTAAAGTCAGCACTTAGAAATCATGTGAGGGTGCACACAGGAGAAATCACATAAATGCACTTGGTGTGAAAAAATGATTTAAAACAGCACCTGCTCTGAAACAACACCGACAAACCACACTTGTGCCTTTTGTGTGAAAAGCACTTTAGGAATGACCAGTGATCTCAAATACCACCAGCGGCGAACTCATTGAGAGAAACCATTTCCATGCCCTGGATGTGGAACGTGCTCATGACATCGACTGAACTTAGCGGTCATCAGCTAATTCACACTGGAGAAGAACTGTGACAAATGCTTTAGTCAACAGGAGCACCTGGCAGGGCAAGGACTCATACAGTAAATAAAAATACTTTTTAAAGATCCTGTGCAATAGAAATCTTAATAATATAACAACAAATCATTGCCTCAGTTTTATTGGTCTATAACAACATTAATGGTATTACTTTACAATGTGTCCCTATGACCCATGTATTCAGATGGTAGTTATAGTTGCGGTCAAATATATTGGCACCTTTGCATGATTCACTATTTCTTCAAAAATAAATTGAAATTTAAAGAACGTTTGGCGTTCACACTTGTATTTGCTTGATTGACAACTTCACAGGACCAAGAAAAATGTATTGGGTTGGCAGAAAGTGATTCTTGTTAACTGTGTAACTTATCTAACCTGTGGTAAGTTGCAGATGGCTACAGGGTAAAAAAATAGCCATTAAATCAGTTATGTTACACTTGGTTTGATTTACAACTCTGTACATGCAAATGAAGCAAATATTTCCTTAACTTACCTCATTTGCACTCACTGTATATAGACTTTTTGTTTTATTTTGTTCTACTGTATTGTTGACTGTATGTTTTGTTTATTCCATGTGCAACTCTGTGTTGTTGTATGTGTCGAATTGCTACGCTTTATCTTGGCCAGGTCGCAGTTGCAAATGAGAACTTGTTCTCAACTAGCCTACCTGGTTAAATAAAGGTGAAATAAATTAAATAAAAATATATCACACAGTACTCAATGACATCAGCAATCTCAAATCAATCGTTGTCCTAAATCAGCAGTAAACCAGTAAAGCTTACATGGATACCAGCAGACTCATAGCTTTATCGATGAAAAGCTGTCAGTATCTTCCCAGATCCTTTATAGGCATGATATAAATCAGGATAGAGTGGCTGAGTGAATGTGGTCTGGACTCTGTGGAGGAGGTTTATTGTGCCAGATACGATGTAGAACAGTGGTCGACAACCGATCGATCGCGAAAAGCCAACGAACGATGAAGGCTTGTGCTCCTTTTTAAAAATCGTGTTGAGCTGTTGCGGGTTGGTGCACTTGATTCAAAAGTCCTGTGCACCGGGTAAGCAAAGTGTTCCCATGAGACAAACTTCGCCTATTCGGCAGACTGGCCAATCTGTGACTGAAATCGAGTGCACCTATTGGGCTGCCCAATCGGTTAGCTCAAATCACCGTGGCTACAGAGCTTCCATGTAAGATTTAATAACTTTTAAACCCATGACCACAGAGAGACTGTCAATGAATACAGCAAAGAGCTGCGTTTTTTATGAGTGAGTTCGTGTTTAAAGGTTATATTCAGCACTGTCACTATTCAACACTATTACAACACTATTATCCGTACTTCCGCTCGGGCTGCAGCTGCTTTGAACGAGTAGCTAAGTATCGATAGCACTGCTCTTTATTATTATTAGCAGCTCGTCGTGTCGATTTTAATATTAAGGAATATTTAACTTTCTCTGGTCACTGGAACAACATTAATTTGTGCATGAGGCAGATGCGGTGCGACTCGAGTTTCGCCATCAGGTGGAAGACGGTGTCCCCTCTCTCTGGTCAGTCTCCCCGGAGGAAAGGAAGGAGAGAGCAGAACTATCATCCAACTCGGATTTGACCTCGTTGACCAGTAAAATAAAAAAACAAATCATTTCAATTCATGCTCCACAGTGCCTCAACAAGTGCTAAACTAACGGATCTATTGTTATCAAAGCTCGAGTTTTGAAATATAATATGATCTGATTAACAATATTGGCAGCCAATCATATTGCCAATATGCTGGGATAGTGTATTAGGCCTAGTGCACAAACCTCATTCCTACAAAACTGTTTGTGTGAGGTTAATGTAAGCAGTAGTTCTCAGCTTGCTTTTCGACTGCGAAAGTGATCTTGACTCAGAAAAGGTTGGTGACCACTGATGTAGAAGATGTAACATGCGTTTACCAAAAAACAAAACACGCAGGGATAGATTCGCTATGATCATCGTTGAAGCTTGTGTCGATACTGATATGATAGAAAGGCAGCGCTGCAGTCTGATCTGCTTCCTCCATTCAAACTTAACATTAGAGTTATGCCACAATACTGACGACGGGTCAGCTCCTAGAGAGATTCTAATGCTTACAATATAATAATGCACTAAATCAAGATTTGGCAAATAATTGCGCACGTTAGGCTAAACATCAGGAAATATATTGAGGCAAAACATTTCACAGTAGCCAAATGGCAAAATAAAACAACTGAATGAACATGAAATTGATTAACATATCATCGAACTATATAGGCCTATACCGTAGGTAGGCCATTTATCTTTTAATGCAGTCATCTCGGTTTTCATTTGAAGCGTGTTTTTATCCTTTGCTTGTTTGTAACAATTACAAAGACATTGGCAGCTTTAGTTGTAGTCAACTTCGTTGTGAAATAATAAATGTGTAAGTGTTGTGGAGGAAGCGCTACTTTTAATACACCACAACGGTGAAACGACGCCAACCCAAACCAACGCCCCAAACACGGGGAACTAAACAGTCCAGTAAAATACACACACGGACAACCGTAACCTACAGCCGTGTACACTGAAAATAATCCCGCACAACCAGCAGGCGGGCCGGCTGGTAAATAACGCCCAACCATTTATCCTAAACTAAACACAGGTGCAACTAATAAACAGAAAAGGGGGAAAAGGGATCAGTGGCAGCTAGTAGGCCGGTGACGACGACCGCCGAGCGCCACCCGAACAGGAAGGGGAGCCACCTTCGGTAGGAGTCGTGACACAGTGGTCATGGAGAGAAGGATAAACACTGTGATTCTATGTTTAGCGGAAATCTTCTGTGTATAAAGTGTCGTGGCAGAGCACACTCCTTTGCCTTATATAACTTAGACCATCCCATATAACCCTCAGGATTTCATCCAGCTTCAACCACAAAAAAAAAACAGCCCCAGACCATTTTTTATCTTCCACCAAACTTTACAGTTGGCACTATGCATTGGAGCAGATAGCGTTATCCTGGCATTGGCCAAACCCAGATTTGTCCATCGGACTGCCAGATGGTGAAGCGTGATTCACCACTCTGGAGAACGCATTTCCACTGCTCCAGAGTCCAATGGCGCCGAGCTTTACACCACTCCAGCCAAAGCTTGGTATTGCGCATGGTAATCTTAGGCTTCTGTGCGGCTAGTCAACCATGGAAATCCATTTCATAAAGCTCCCGACAAACAGTTATTGTGCTGATGTTGCTTCCAGAGGCACTTTGGAACTCGGTAGTGAGTGTTGCAACCCGAGGACAGACTATTTTTACGTGCTTCACTCGGCGGTTCCGTTCTGTGAGATTGTGGCCTACCACTTCGCTGCTGAGCCGTTGTTTCTCCTAGACCTTTCCACTTCACAATAACATAACTTACATTTGACCGGGGCAGCTCTAGCAGGGCAGAACTTTGACTAATTGACTTTTTGGAAAGGTGGCATCCTATGATGGTGCCACATTGAAAGTCACTGAGCTATTCAGGAAGGACATTCTACTGCCAATGTTGTGTAGAAGCCGGATGTGGAGGTGCTGGGCTGGCATGGTTACACGCAGAGGTGTAAAGTATTTAAGTAAAAATAATTGAAAGTTATACTTTAGTCGTTTTTGGGGGTTACTATTTATATTTTTGACAACTTTCACTTCTCTACTTTTCTGAAGAAAATTATGTACTTTTAACTTACATTTTTCCTGACACCCAAAAGTACTTGTTACATTTTGAATGCTTAGCAGGACAGGAAAAGTGTAATTTACACACTTATCAAGAGGACATTCCTGGTCATCCCTACTTCCTCTGATCTGGCAGACTCACTAAACACATGCTTAATTTGTAAATTATATGCGAGTGTCCTCCTGACTATCCGTAAATTTAAAAAACAAGAAAATAGTGCCGTCTGGTTTTGCTTAATATAAGGAATTTATATTTCAGCAATTACATTTGACTTTTAATACTTAACTATATTTAAAACCAAATACTTTTACTTTTACTCAAGTAGGATTTTACTGGGTGACCTTCACTTTTACTTGAGTCATTTTCTATTAAGGTATCTTTACTTTTACTGAAGTATGACAATTGGGTACTTTTCCCACCACTGGGAATGGTCTGCGGCTGTGAGGCCGGTTGGACGTACTGCCAAATTCTCTAAAACGACGTTGAAGGTAGCTTAAGGTAGAGAAATTAACATTACATTCTCTGCCAACAGCTCTGGTGGACATTCTTGCAGGCAGCATGCCAATTGCACGCTCCCTCAACTTGAGACATCTGTGGCATTGTGTTGTGTGACAAACTGCTCATTTGAAAGTGGCCTTTTATTATCCCCAGCACAAGGTCATCTTAAGGGCATTGAGCCAGTAACCGAAAATTCACTGGTTCGAATCCCAGAACCAGCAAGGTGGAAAATCTGCCATCTGCCGTTATGTCCTTGAGGAAGGCAGTTAAGCCCCAACAGCAACTGTTCCCCAGGCACCAATGACGTGGACATTAAGGCAGCCCCCACCTCCCTGGTTCAGCGAGGTTGGGTTAAATGCGGAAGACACATTTCAGTTGAATGCATTCAGTTGTGCAACGGACTGTTTCCCTTCCTGATCTGAGCAGCCCTAAATACAGCCCAGTAGGTATACAAAAGGTATGTCAATTGGTATTTGCATGATATCATGCAGATCACATTTACCATCCTCCTCCCTTACCTCTTCAATTAATATCCCATAGGCCTCTACATTATGGACAAGTTATGTGTATGAAAACTATTATCAAAGCAGTTTTTTTCATTCACATTTACCACAAAAACCAAGGCATGAATACTGTTGTATATTTTGTTAATCTGTATAATTCAAATGTTTTTAGGATTCACAGACTTCACCCTCCCTACACCTCTATGAATATAACAGGAAACCTGTTCGATCACCATGACTGCAAAATCATTCTGGCAACACATTAGCATCAAAACGCCAGATTAAATACCCATTGGACTTGGGGCTCTGCTGGGAGTTTACCTCATATTTGGATTTTTAAAGTTCTGCTTTGTCACCAAAATCATAATAAACACTGAGAACTAAAATATTATGTTGGTATTATTAATAATACACATAACAAAAACAATAACGGGGGTGTAGCCCAAAAGGTTATTCAAAAGGTTCTTTGAGGATCCATTGTAGGGGTCACCCCACTGTTTCAATTGGAATAACCCCTAAAGGATACTCCAGGAACCTTCTCTTTTTAGAGTGGATCTGACATCTGAGCCAGGAAGCCACCGTCGACGGAATACAAGCCAGTCCTACTCCTCAGAAAAATAAATTTACTGTATCTCTGGCTCTCACGCTACATTTGTTAGTGTGTGCATCAAAATGGCAGAGGCCATGGACTTGATCAGTTGCTCGATCTGTCTGGAGCTACTGAAGGATCTAGTGACAATTCCCTGTGGACACAGCTCCTTGTCTGTATACCTGCAGACACAGATGCTAAAGTGAGCAGTCCTCTGCACCCAATACAGCTAGCCTTCAACATATTCTCATAGCCGGTATATTCTTACCTCTTCATTGCTTGATATCCATTGACTTGTGTCCATTCTCTGTTTTAAAAAGATTTGCACAAATATGAAAAGATACATGGTATCATTATGAAACAATATCAATGTACAAGGGACAAACCTTACCTTAAGTTGAGGAGATATTTACATTTTTCAGTTAAGTGCCTTCACCTGCTGTCCTTTCAAATTCTAATCCAAATGTTTCAGTTGGGCAGTTAGTTTCCTGCAAGAAACCCCACCAGCTAAGGAGGTTCCTCGATGAACCCCACCTCCTATGGGGTTCTTGGAAGAACCTTTTTGGGTGCCATTTTCAGTGCCAAGAACCTTAAGTTTCTTCTGAGAACTTTGAGGATCTTATAAGAACCCTTGTTGAACCCCTAATTTTTAGAGTATGGCAGGTCTGTCCAGCAGAGGGCATGAGTGGTCTGTCACAGCCAGAGAGAGTGAACATTCTCACAGTGGTCTATGATGTTCAAGATCAATAGCTCCCGGATCATCATTTCTCCCTATTCCGTAACAGCCACTGAATGCAGAGAGGGAATACAGGTGAAACAAATAGAGCCCTCCCAATCTTCACTATAACTTTCTCTGTTTAATGGGACCGTGGCAGGGCCTTCGATGGGTTACAATGACCTGAGCTAGGTAAGAGGGAGGTCCAGTTTTTTTTTTATCATAGAAAACACAATGGCTTGTTCTGAACTTAAACTATACTAATGACGACATGAACCATCATCATCAACAACTTTAGTTACACTGTCTAGAAACTTATGGAGGACTCTGTCCATAACCTACACAGCCACTTTACTGCTGATGGGGGTGTGGTTTATACACACCTCCCCTCAGGTTACAGGCTCACTGAAGGGATTCAATTAAGCTGCCAGGGTTTTTAAAATTTAACTAGGCAAGTCAGTTAAGAACAAATTCTTATTTACAATGACGGTCTACCCTGGCCAAACCTGGACAATGCTGGGCCAATTGTGCACCGCCCTATGGGACTCCCAATCACAGCCAGATGTGATGCAGCCTGGAATTGAACCAGGGACTACAGTGACGCCTCTTGTACTGAGATGCAGTGTTGTAGACAACTGCGCCCCTCGGGTGAAAAGTGATTGCAGTGGGAAAGTTAATTTAGCATGGCCTGGTGTCCTCGGATTGGGGGAGCTTGTATATTTTAGTCCATTCCATTGATCATTTAGTGAAATCTCCACCCACTCACGGCACCGGACCATGCAAAACAAACTTGCCCATTCATTTTATGCTGTATTCATAGCCAAGTGTTTCAAGCTGACCACCATTGTCCCAGTTTCCCAAGAAATCCAAGGTAACCTGCCTAAATGATTATCACCCTGTAGCACTCCGATATGTAATTATGAAGTGCTTTGAAAGGCTGGTCATAACACACATCATCATCTCAGACACCCTGGACCCACTTCAATTCGCATTCCATTTGCAACAGATCCATAAGATACTGCCCTCTCCCACCTGGACAAGAGGGGAAATTACTATGTGAGAATGCTGTTCATAGACTTCAGCTCAGCGTTCAACGTCATAGTCCCCTCCAAGCTCATCACCAAGCTCGGGACCCTGAGACTGAACACCTCCCTCTGCAACTGGATCCTAGACTTTCTGACGGGCTAGCTCCAAGTCGGGAGGGTAGGCAACATCACCTCTGCCACACTGACTCTCAACACGAGGGCCCTTCAGGGGTGTGTGTTTCATCCCCTCCTACACTCCCTGTTTACCCACGATTGCGTGGCCAAACACGACTCCAACACCATCATAAAGTTTGCTGATGGGACACTGGTGGTAGGCCTGATCACCGATGGCGAGGAGGTCAGAGGCTTGGCAGTGTGGTGCCAGGACAGCAACCTCTCCCTCAACATCAATAAGACCAAGGAGCTGATCATGAACTACAGGAGAAAGAGGGGAGAGCACGCCTCATTTACATCGACAGGGCTGTAGTGGAGCAGGTTGAGAGCTTCAAGTTCCTTAGCATCCACATCACTAAGGACCTAACATGGTCCACACACACCTGCACAGTCGTGAAGAGGGCATGACCTCGCCTCTTCCCCCTCAGGAGGCTGAAAAGATTTGGTATGGGCCCTCGGCTCCTCAAAAGGTTCTACAGCTGCACCATCGAGAGCATCTTGACTGGCTGCATTATCACTTCGAATGGCAAATGCGCCACCCCGGACCGCAAAGCACTACAGAGGATGGTGCGGATGGCCCAGTACATCACAGGGGCTGAGCTCCCTGCAGGACTTCTATATCAGGCGGTATCAGAGGAAGTCCCGAATAATTTACAAAGACTTCAGCCTTCCGATTTTGCAGGTTTTCCTACTTACAAAGCATGTAGTTGTCTGTCATTTTTTTATCATAGGTACACTTCAACTGTGAGAGACAGAATCTAAAACAAAAATCCAGAAAATCACATTGTATGATTTTTAAGTAATTCATTTGCAGTTCAATCCCTGGCTGAGTCATAACCAACGTCTGAAGAAATGGGACCCAATGCATCTCTGCTTGGTACTCAGCATTAAGGAGATTGGGGGTAAGGCCCATGGCGTGTACACAGCTACTTCTTATAGTGAATAGAACCACAACACCTTCAGTGGCTTAATGCAGTGGTGGAAAAAGTATGCAATTGCCATACTTGAGTAAAAGTAAAGATACCTTAATAGAAAATGACTCAAGTAAAAGTTAGTCACCCAGTAAAATACTACTTGAGCAAAAGTCTAAAAGTATTTGGTTTTAATGAAACATAAGTATCAAAAGTAAATGTAATTGCTAAAATATACTTAAGTATCAAAAGTATAAATAATTTCAAATTCCTTATATTAAGCAAAGCAGATGGCATAATTGTATTTTCCTTTATTTGTGGCTAGAGAACACACAATATTTGACAAACCAAGCATTTGTGTTTAGTGAGTCTGCCAGATCAGAGGCAGTAGGGATGACAAGGGACGTTCTCTTGTTAAGTGTCTGATTGGACAATTTTCCTGTCCTGATAAGCATTCAAAATGTAACAAGTACTTTTGGGTGTCAGGGAAAATCTATGGGGTTAAAAAAATATATGGGGTTAGAAATGTAGTGAAGTAAAAATAGTAAAGTACAGATACCACAAAAAACGACTGAAGTAGCATTTTAAAGTATTTTATCTTAAGTATTTTAAAGTTTACACCACTGTCCCCATGTGAGGGGGAACTGTAAACGAAGCCAAGTGAAGAGTCTGGAGGCTATTCTAGTACCTTCCCGCGAAGTAGTGATGAGCAGACCGAGTCGTATCCGTGAGCCGGCTCATTTGGCTACCAAACGGCTCTTCGTTCAAATTGCTTAAAAATCGACCTAGAACAACAACAAAAAATGCGAAACTACGTTTTTTTTCACGCACTGCAAACATCCGCGTGGACCAGATTGATGCGCTCTCCCCACTATGTATTGCTTCTGTAGTGAGGATTCATCCTCTGTAGATAATTATTGCCTCTTATCTGCAGAAAAACTTTGCCTTGAGCTCATAAAGCAGTAGTAGTAGGATGCAAATGGGGAGCCAACTGAATTGGCCTTCACCGATGCGATTCGCTCCCCGAAAAAAGATCCGTTCATTCGCGAACGACTCATCATTACCACGTAGGAGAAACCAGAGCTGCGTCTATAGGATATGCTTCTGCTGAAGCCGGACCAATAATAAAAAGAGAACAAAGAATTGTCTCCGTTTTATTGGACTAGAGCGGAAATACATTACATTTATGCCCCCACCCGTACCAATGTCTTTAGGGTCTACATTGTAGTTGGTGTTACACTTGCATGGCTTTGTATTAACTAGCTTATATAAATAACGTTAGCATATTTTAGCTAGCTATAAGACGGAGGAGGTAGCGCTGCTATAACCAAAACGAGCATTCTCCCCGGAAGTGGGTGGTGCATGCAAATAGTTTTATGCTAACGTTAGTTAGTTAGCTATATGGTAGCAGCAACAGCTGGTTGCTAGTTGATTTTCTTGCCAAGCAAATTAAAAACTGGCCATTACGATACCGGTAATGGTTCGATATGACAAACCGCAACATTCTGGGTAACATTAGCTAGCTAGGGAACGTTAAACACAAAACGTTTTGAAGGGCTTAGTTTTGGTGTTTCCTGTGCCCTATGATCTAAATCAGATTTGCTGTCTGGATATAGGTAAGCGACTGATTGCACTCATGTTTTTCTTTACATTTCGAAATATTTGTAAACTAACTTGACTGATGTTAGCTAGCCTGCAACGTAATGCACGATTTGCATTTTATTTCTAAGGTCCTAACTAACTATCTAGTTGTTTATATGTGTCGTCCAACTAACGTAATCAGATAGCTAGCGTTAGTTAGCTACAGTAGCTGCTATCAACACGCATGTTTTCACTGGCAAACAGGCTAGGTAACGTTACCTAGCCTATCTATGTACTTTAACAATACTCACTTAGCTAAATAGTTAGCTGGCTAACTGAGCTAGTTAGCTACCTAGCTTCGAATCAAATAAAAATATCACACATGTGCCGGATACAACGCATGTAGACTTAACCGTGAAACGCTTGCCTTGAGCCTTCCCTAACGGTGCTAGCGGTGCTAGCAGTAAAGTTAGTTAAAGCAAATACACTAGTTACATTAGACAACTAAGTTAGTTGGCCAGATCACAAACTATATTGTGCCTAGTTATAGCTAGCTAAACTGTTTATCACAACAGAAGTATAACTGTCAATCAGCTGGCTAAACCCGAAAGCGAAATCGAATGCTCGCAAAATGGACATTCCATGATGTGGTGCTAAGAAGCTACATGTCCAACGCTGTCTCACACACATTCGTATTATATTATACATCAGTGTCAGCACACTGTATAAATTGTAAACATGGCAAACACGCCATTCATACAGCTACCTATCCATACAAGTAATAGTTTTTGGACAGCTAGTTATTATACATGGAACTGTTTTAGACTGGCCAAACCCTTACTTGTGTTGATGGCTAGCTGCATGAATTGCGTGTTAAAATCAAATTGTATTGATTACATGCAGATGTTATTGCGGGCGTAGCGAAATGCTTGTGGATGAATGTGCTGTTTGATTTTTATGAGACTACATGCGAACAATATTTTTCTGCTAAAGGGTTTGAAGGCTTCTTGTTGGGCTCAATGCATACTACTAACTAGTCTCTCAAGCTTTTGCATTCATGTCAGCAGTTTAAGGCAAATTACTGGACCGATAATTGTGTTCCTTGACCATACATTTGAGTATGCCAAAATGGTTTTGCAAACTTTGAGGAATGGCAGCATCCATATCCCATTTGACACTGCAAACCTCAAAAAAGATGTGTGTATCTTCTATCCATGCAAAAGACTGGGCTGCATCGCTAGAGCCTACTCTGTCCTAAGACTACTAGCTAAGTTGTCATTCCACTCCTAACCCAGTGCTGGCACCATATTTGGAAAGGAGTGTTAGGAGTGGGTTTAGGCTTAGTCGATGGCACACTTCCCATCACCTGTTAAACCAATGCTTTGGCAATGGCTTGGCTGGAGTAAGGTTTTTGCATGTCCAGATTTAATGAGGTTGTTGGTCAACAACATCCTGAGTCTGTCAGCTGCTGGTCCTTCTCATTCTGCCGGTGACAGCCCGGAGCATAGAGTTTCTCCAGGATAGGACACACAGCCTATTTATTTGATTGTCACCCCACACACAATTTTAACTTTTCCCATCTGTCTCCCTGTTACTCTTTACTTTTCCTTCACGCATCTTGGACACTATCCTTTCCTCTACTCTCCCTCCATCCTCACCTGTTTCCTCTGCTCTCCCTCATTTATTTGTCCCATCTTTTCTTCTCCTCTACCCACTCTCACCCTCCTTCCTCCTCTCCCCTTTCCTTCACTCACCATTTCCTTCACTCACCCTATCTCTTCTGCTCTCCCTCTGCTCTGCTCTACCAACTCTAACATTCCCTCATCCCTCTGCCTCTCCCCTCCACTCTCCCTCTTTTCTCCACTTCTCTGCATCTACCCCTCTCTCTCACCTCCTTCCTGTGTCTTTGTGTGCTCGGGGCAAGGGGCTGAAGGAGGATGGCGGTGTGGATCCAGGCCCAGCAGTTGCAGGGGGATGCGCTGCACCAGATGCAGTCTCTCTACGGACAGCACTTCCCCATCGAGGTGCGTCACTACCTGGCCCAGTGGATCGAGGGGCAGCTCTGGTGAGTTTACACCACTTTTCTCATGGCTTTTATCCCTTTTCCCCTCTATTTACCCAGGTTAGTCTTATTGATCATATTGATGGCTGGAGTCTTAATGCATGTCTTAATATAGGCTTCAGTTTTTTGTTTATTTTTATACAAATTGTGGACAAATCATGCACACACTCAAATAGGTGCTTAAATGTCCCACACACAGGTATTTTACTTGAGACTTGAATTTGCATTGGCCTTGCTTTAACAAGGGCATGATATGCACTGCTCATGCAGACTATCATTTTTCATTTGACAAGCTTCAACTGAATGACGCTTTGACTTAGCCACAGAACAGTTGTTGCAAAGTGCACTGACTGAGAAAAGGGTGAAATATGTATTGCATGCGGGTGTGTGCACAAGAGCGGTAGCAATGGCATTTGTTAATTATTTTTTTCGCCTATTCTCTGTAGTTTTGAGTGGGTCTTGACAGTTTTAGTTCACTTCCGAACAGTGGAGAATTTTTAAGGTTAAACATTAGTGTGTGTGTGTGACTGTACAAGAAAAGGAGTCTGTCTTGTTTGCACATTTGATTGTTGATAATGAAGAAAAAAAATATGGTCTCTTAGGGACCTGGAAACCCAGAGAATTTTAGGCTAAATGTGTGTGCGTGTTTCTAAGGAATTGAGTCTAATTTGACAGGGACAGTAGCCCATTTACCATTTAAGATTTCACATCAATGTGTATGTGCTGGAAATGGCTATGGAGCTAGTTTACATCTGTAGTACTTGTGTGCACGTGACAAAACAATGTTGTGCGAAATGCACAGAAGGTTACACAGGACAAAAGAGAGCCTGTGTGTGCTACATTTAGAGAGCTGGAGATAAAGGCATGGATAATGAGTATATAAACCCATGTCCCACAACTTAGTACTTCTGATGTTGTCTGTTTGACCCCTGACCCGGGCAACCCAGGGATTCTGTGGAGCTGGAGAACCCCCAGGATGAGCTGAAGGCCAAGCGTCTGCTGGACAGCCTGGTGCAGGAGCTGCAGAGGAAGGCCGAGCACCAAGTGGGGGAGGACGGCTTCCTGCTCAAGATCAAACTGGGACACTACGCCAGCCAGCTCAAGGTAAGAGACCAAAGGGGCCAGAGTGTGCACCCCAAGTAGTAGCGGATGTCTTGTGTAATGCAGCTTGAATTACATGTCTTCTGGTTCTCCAGCACAGGAGACAATGCCTAACCCCCCCCCCCCCCAAAAAAAAAAATATCTTGTAGCATCTCGAAGCGAACCTAACGTCTCTGTTTTAGGTTGATGCACCATTGAGCAGGTTCCATAGAAATGCCTGTCTGTAGTTATAACACTCTACCTTTATGGGAGAGACACCTACACTAGTTTGTGTTCATTAACGTCTCTGGGATAATTGGGACGGTAGCGCCCCACCCCGTCAACAGCCAGTGAAAGTGCAGGGCGCCAAATTCAAAACAACAAATCTCATAATTAAAATTCCTCAAGCATAAAAGTATTTTACACCATTTTAAAGATACAATTCTCGTTAATCCAGCCACAGTGCTTGATTTCAAAAGGCTTTACAGTGAAAGCACCACAAACGATTGTTAGTTCACCACCAAGTCACAGAAAAACACAGCCACTTTTACAGCCAAAGAGAGGAGTCACAAAAAGCAGAAATATAGATAACATTAATCACTAACCTTTGATCTTCATCAGATGACACTCATGACTTCATGTTACACAATACATGTTTTGTTCGATAAAGTGCATATTTATATCCAAAAATCACATTTTACATTGGCGTGTTATGTTCAGTAGTTCCAAAACAGAGAGCCACATCAATTCACAGAAATACTCATAATAAACATTGATACAAGATACAACTATTATACATGGAACTTTAGATGAACTTCTCCTTAATGCAACCGCTGTGTCATATTTTTTTTTTTTTACTTACGGAAAAAGCATACCATGCAATAATCTATGAGTACGGCGCTCAAAGCCCAAACCAGCCAAAGAGATATCCGCCATGTTATGTAGTCAACATTAGTCAGAAATAGCATTATAAATATTCACTTACCTTTGATCTTCATCAGAATGCACTCTCAGGAATCCCAGTTCCACAATAAATGTTTGATAAAGTTCATAATTTATGTCCAAATACCTTCCTTTGTTAGGGCGTTTGGTGAACAAATCCAAACGCGCGTGCAAGTCCAGCCGAAAGGTCGGACGAAAAGTCCAAAAAGTTCCGTTACAGTCCGTAGAAACATGTCAAACTACGTATAGAATCAATCTTTAGGATATTTTTAACATAAATCTTCAATAATATTTCAACCGGAGAATTCCTTTGTCTGTAGAAAAGCAATGGAACGCGAGCTAACTCTCACATGACCGCGCGTCACGATCTCAAAGCATTCTGCCAGACCTCTGACTCATTCCCCTCCCATTCGGACCCACTTCACAGTAGAAGCCTCAAACAAAGTTTTAAAGACTTGACATCTAGTGGAAGCCTTAGGAAGTGCAACATGACCAATATCCCACTGTATCTTCAATAGGGAATGAGATGGAAAAACAACCAAAATCAGATTTCCCACTTCCCGGTTGGATTTTTTTCTCAGTTTTTCGCCTGCCATATGAGTTCTGTTATACTCAGACATCATTCAAACAGTTTTAGAAACTTCAGTGTTTTCTATCCAAATATGCATATTCTAGCTTTTATGGCTGAGTAGCAGGCAGTTTACTCTGGGCACCGTATTCATCCAAGCTACTCTATACGGCCCCCCAGTCACCAAGAAGTTAAGGGACGCAGCGTTTCTGCACTGAAAGATGAAAACAAGCTTCTCTAAATGGGCAGGTCTGGGTTTTCTTCCGTTTGGTGCCTAATTATGGCCCAGCACTGTTACAGCAGGAGGTGGCTAATCCGGCGTTGGCTCACACTGAATTTTTGGCACCTTGAAATGAAGCAGAAGATTAGGAAAATTCCAAAGGCGTTTCTCTGTAGCACTCTCTAACTTCACAACGTGGTATGAAATTGTCACTACTTCGAGGGTCAAGTGGCAGTGTTACAAATGCCTGGCGTCAACACTGATGTTAGCCCACAAAACCCATTTCAGTTGATTGATCTGATTGAGTTAGCCTTGTTAGAGTATGTATGCAGTATGTTCTCCCTCCCCTGGTGGTGCAGGGCTCCGTATTGGAACAGCAGCCAATGCTACTGGGGTGGCGTCGTGACGGCAGTGGCCGTGTCCACTTCGTCATAGTGCAGCTTTTTCTTCGTGTGTATGTGTGGGAGATTCTCAATTAGACAAAAGTCTGCCCTTTTTGACTCCTCCGTCCTCCTCTCCTCTGGAAACCGAGAAGGGTGTCAATTCGGTAGTAGGCGAACGGAGGAGTTTGCTCCCTTTCTCAATTACCTCCTTTAGCGAAGGATACTGAAGTGCATCCTCGGCGTATCCTCTGTGGAAGAGTATTGAAATCTTGCGGCTGTGCGCCTTTTTGTTTTTGTGTCTGCATCTGTTTGTGTGTACACTTGTGTGTTTGTATGACAAATGCATCCTTTCCTTCCTCAGAGCACGTATGACCGCTGTCCCCTTGAGCTGGTGCGCTGCATCAAGCATATCCTTCACTCGGAGCAGAGGCTTGTGCAGGAGGCCAACAACGTGAGACTTACACACACAGAGTTTATAGAGCTGGAATGACTCCCTATTCTACAAGACAGCAAATCATATAAATTGTACAAAATGCTTTGTTTTATGATGTCGCTCTCTGTTGAACGGGCCCTTGGCGGCCTTGACTATACTTCATCCTGCTGGAGCTCTGTCATCCAATTGGACTGCTCTCTCAAGGCCTCTTTCCCCATTGGCAGGCCGTCGGGAGTGGCGGTGGGGGTGGGACCATGGACAGCCTGTCCCAGAGGCACCAGCAGATCAACCAGACGTTTGAGGAGCTGCGCGTGTCCACGCAGGAGACTGAGAACGAGCTGCGCAAGCTGCAGCACAACCAGGAGTATTTCATCATCCAGTACCAGGAGAACCTGCGCATCCAGGGTGAGACGCTGACTGCCTATATTACAGCAGCGCTTCTCAATGCATTCCTTGAGGGATTAACCCACTTGGGCACACTGTAGCAAAACGTTTCGCAACCAAAACGAGCATTTCTTGTTGGACAAGTTCAGGTAGTTCCTCCCCATTTCACTCTGTTTTCTTCCATGTTGTGCCTAATGAACACGACCCAGATTCAACTAATCGACCGCGCCTCAGGGCCTTGATGAGCTGAATCATGTTAGAGTGGATCAACCCTGTTAGTGGTTAGAGTAAAAGCCTGCATACTCCGTATAGTAGCTCTCCAGGTGGGTGTATGTAACGGGGAAATTAGATGTATTTACCCATGCCGCCGCCACCACCTCCACTTCTCCCTCTCCTTCAACCTCCCTCCTCTCATCTTCTTCCTCCATTAATCACCCCCCCCCCCTACTTCAACCCTCCCCTTCCTTCTCTCTTCCCCCCCCCCCCCCCCCCCCCCCCCCCCCCCCCTCTCCCTCCACTCTGTAGCCCAGTTGAGCAGTCTGTCAGCCGTGCCGGCAGAAGAGCGAACCCAGAGGGAGACCAGCCTGCAGGCCAAGAGAGCCACCGTGGAGGCTTGGCTCACCAGGGAGGCCAACACACTGCAGAAATACAGACTGGTACACTACTAAACACACACACACTGCAGAAACAGACTGGCAGATATACAGTGCATACACAAGCAACACATTCAATACTACTAGATTGGGGCCAGAAGCATAAACATTTCTTCCAATTAAAGGAATTGGGGAGTGAATTTTGTAAATTTGTAAATTTTGTTATATTTATTTCGTTACTACAAATAAGCTGACCTGGTACAGATGTTAGTAAACCATTAGTAAACCATTAAATTTATTAGGCTACAGAGGAAATAAGTTCTGATGGGGCCTCCCGAGTTGCACAGTGCTAAAGACAGACCCGGGTTCGATCCTGGGCTGTATCACAACCGACCGTGATCGGGAGAACCATAGGGCGGCAGACAATTTGGCCCAGCATTGACCGGGTTAGGGGAGGGTTTGGCCGGGGGGGGGGCTTTACTTGGCTCATCGCGCTCTGGCTATTCCTTGTGGCGGGCTGGACGCCTGCAGACTGACCTTGGTCGTCAGTTGAACGGTTTTTCCTCCGACAGATTGGTGCGACTGGCTCCCAGGTTGAGCGGGGTTTGGCGGGTGATGTTTCGGAGGACGTATTGATCGAAATTGGGGAGAAAAGGGTGGTAAAATACAAAAAATAAGTTCTAATGAACTACACAGGGTGGTGGAAGTGCATGGTTATGAGCTTGACGCACCTTTCCAATAAGTATGGAGGGTCTTATTCTGGTGACATGATGATCGATGCTTGGCTGCCGTTAGACTAGTAAACTCTTCTTGCTCTTATCCATAATAATGTAATCATGTAGACTAGCCTACCCACACTGTATCTGCCAGCTGTTGGCTAGAGTGCACATGCCAAGACCAGAGTAGGCACATTTGCTATTTAACGCAACAGTTCTTGTGACACAACTATCGTTAGATTTGGAAATGCGCCGGAAACATGTTGAACTTCAGATTTTTATTCGGTACATGAAAACTTAAGCAATAAAGTACATTTTGTGTGTACTTGAGCCGACTGAACATGCCACTGGTGGGAACATGCACATATTTTCTTTAAGCAGATTCTAGAATATTCGCATGAAAATCTGTCGCCAATTGGATGGAAACCAAGCTTGCGTGTGTCTCCATTTGTGTGTGTTTGCGATTTTAAATTTTATTTTAAATTATTATTGATATTCTTTTTTGTGTGTGTGTGTAGGACCTGGCGGAGAAGCACCAGAAGACTCTGGGCCAGCTGAGGAAGCAGCAGACGCTGATCCTGGATGAGGAGCTGATCCAGTGGAAGAGACGTCAGCAGCTGGCCGGCAACGGGGGACCCACCGAGGGGGGACTGGATGTCTTGCAGTCCTGGTGAGTCCCACCACACACACACACACACACTCCTAGCTGTCCATTGCTGCCGACGCTCTTCTTGGGTTGCGGGGTAGGGGTGCTTTCGCGCTCCTGGCGCTGGTGTGCCACTTAGTCTCTCTCTAGCCACTCTCCTTTACAAATTGAACACAAACCGCTTTCCCATCCCTCACTCTGATTCTGTTTTTGTGTGTGTGTGTGTGTGCGCATCTCTGCTTATGTGTGTGTGTTTTCTTGGGGGCTTGTTCTTGTTTCCCTCTCCAGGTGTGAAAAGCTAGCGGACCTGATCTGGCAGAACCGGCAGCAGATCCGGCGGGCCGAACACCTGACCCAGCAGCTACCTCTGCCTGGCCCAATGGAGGAGCTGCTCACCAAGCTCAACTCTGACATCACCGACATCATCTCCGCTCTCGTCACCAGGTAGGGGTGGGTGTGTGGGGGAGGCATGTGGCGTTTGTTTTCCAGGTTATCCACAATAATGCAAAGAGTACAGGTTTGTTAATGTGCTGATCATGATGTGAGTGTGTATGTGCTTCTGTACTAGTTTGCAGAACAGCATGCTCAGGGCAGATAGTTCTGTGTGTGTATTTGTAGTCATTTGCCTCCAATTCCAGTCTAATGGAACTAATTTTGGGATTATTTAAGAAAATACAAAGTGTTGGTCCAGATTCTATATATACTGAACAAAAATATAAACGCAACATGCAAAAATGATCAAAGATTTTACTGAGTTACAGTCCATATAAGGAAATCAGTCGATCGGGATAAATACATTAATTTCAAATCTATGACGGGGAATATAGATATGAATTTGTTGGTCACATATACCTTAAAAAAAAGGTGTGGACGTGGATAGGGTTGCAAAGGGTCGGGAACTTTCCATGGGAAGCTAAGCCCTTGAATTTGGGGGATTTTGCTTAAAAATATTAGTGAACCTTTTTTTGTGGGATACAAATTAGGCAATTCTAGGTTTTGTGGCATATTTTGGTTAAACTATCCCCAATTCAATGGAATTGCAACCCTCTGCATGCACAGTGCATTCTTCCATCACATGTACAGCTGATTCTCAAGTTCTTGCACACTAATGATATGCTATTGAGCCCACACTACTACACTGTCTGAGCCAAGGACTACATGCTTTCTGGTAAGTTTTGATTACAATACTGGGTGGGGTGAATATATTTTATGACATTATTTTTTGTTAACTAGTAAATAGTAGCCTACAGCAAAGTGTTTAACCTGTTAGATCTCTAGGGGCGCTATTTCATTTTTGGATAAAAAACGTTCCCGTTTTAAGCGCGATATTTTGTCACGAAAAGATGCTCGACTATGCATATTATGCATATAGTTTTGGAAAGCAAACACTCTGAAGTTTCAGAATCTGCAAAGATTTTGTCTGTAAGTGCCCCAGAACTCATTCTACAGGCGAAACCAAGATTATGCATCAACCAGGAATTAGCAGAATTTCTGAAGCTCTGTTTTCCATTGTCTCCTTATATGGCTGTGATTGCGCAAGGAATGAGCCTACACTTTCTGTCGTTCGCCCAAGGTCTTAGCAGCATTGTGACGTATTTGTAGGCATATCATTGGAAGATTGACCATTAGAGACTACATTTTCCAAGTGTCCGCCTGGTGTCCTGCGTGGAATTCGGTGCGCAATTGCCAGCTGCTTTTACTTTACCATTTGATTCAGGGGAGAAACCATGTGTCCAAGAACGATGTATCAATGAAGAGATATGTGAAAAACACCTTGATGATTGATTCTAAACAACGTTTGCCATGTTTTCAGTCGATATTATGGAGTTAATTTGGAAAAAAGTTCGCGTTTTGAGGACTGAATTTTCGGGGTTTTTTTGGTAGCCAAATGTGATGTATAAAACGGAGCTATTTCTAATACACAAAGAATCTTTTTGGAAAAACTGAGCATCTGCTATCCAACTGAGAGTATCCTCATTGAAAACATCAGAAGTTCTTCAAAGGTAAATGATTTTATTTGAAGGCTTTTATGTTTTTGTTGAAATGTTGCGTGCTGGATGCTAATGCTAATGCTAACGCTAAATCCTTTGTTTGCTAGCTACTGTTACACAAATTATTGTTTTCCTATGGTTGAGAAGCATATTTTGAAAATCTGAGATGACAGTGTTGTTTACAAAAGGCTAAGCTTGCGAGATGGCATATTTATTTCATTTCATTTGCGATTTTCATGAATAGTTAACGTTGCGTTATGGTAATGAGCTTGAGGCTGTAGTCACGATACCGGATCCGGGTTTGGGAGATCAGAGAGGTTAAAGTCATTTCTAACTTGTTAACAATTTCTGCTAGTTAGTTTTTTTGCAATCATGTGGGTTTTATCTTGCTTGAGCCTGCTGAGTGTTAATTCACCTGTTTCCATACATTTTTTATTTTACAACATTTATCTTACAAAGGAGTTGTTTAATCTAACTGCTTAACTATTTATCTGTACATGGAATTGTATTTTTTTATTTATTTTCTTTTTACAATTGTTTTTCTAATCTTTACAGGATAATGCCACGGGCACTATCTGATGGGTGGAGTCATTTCACTGTAGCTAATGTAGAAGGAAAAGCTGTGTACATTTGCAAATACTGTGCCAAATCATATGTGAAGAATGCAACAAAGATGCAGAATCATCTGGCTAAGTGCATCAAGTTCCCTCAGTGCTCACAACAAGCAACCTCTGACAAAAGTCCCTCTACTTCTATTCGAGGTGAAAATTATGAATCAGACACCTTATAGATAGCAACAGCTCATGGTCCTCCTGGAATCAGAAGTTATTTTTGACTCAATGGACGAATGTAGTCAGATGCATACACAGCTCGAGCAAGACATTCAACTGGTTCACCGCTGCTCACAGGCAATGTGTATTGGAAGAGATTTCTGAATGTTCTTCGCTCAGCATACACCCCTCCAACCAGAAATGCTTGATCTACTCATTTGCTGGATGCGGAGTTCAACAGAGTTTAGTGAAAGTCAAGCAAATCATAGAGAAATCAATCATCTCTGATGGGTGGTCGAATGTTCGTGGGCAAGGAATAATTAACTACATCATCTCCACCCCTCAACCAGTATTCTACAAGAGCACAGACACAAGGGACAACAGACACCGGTCTCTACATTGCAGATGAGCTGAAGGCAGTCATCAATGACCTTGAACCACAGAAGGTATTTGCACTGGTGACAGACAATGCTGCTAACATGAAGGCTGCTTGGTCTAAATTGGAGGAGTCCTACCCTCACATCACGCTCATTGGCTGTGCTGCTCATGCATTGAATCTGCTCCTCAAGGATATCATGGCACTGAAAACAATGGAAACACTCTACAAGAGAGCCAACGAAATGTAGATGTATCTGAGGGTAGGACTGTAAGTGAGAAGAATAAGAGCACCACATGGAAGCTGCCCAGCAACACTCATTGGGGTGGTGTTGTCATCATGTTTGATATGGACAGCCGCATCAAGAGGATCCTCCTGGATGATGTATTTTGGGAGAGAGTGGTAAGCAGCCTGAAAATCCTGAAACGTATAGCAGTAGCCATTGCACGGATTGAGGGAGACAATGCCATTCTGTTTGATGTTCAGACTCTGCTTGCAGATGTAAGAGAAGAAATCCGTTCCACCCTGCCCACTTCACTGCCCTACGCACTCCAAGCAGAGGAAACTGCAGTTCTGAATTGCATCAAAAAGCGTGAAGACTTCTGCCTGCAGCCCATACACCGTACATGTTAGACCCCAAGTATGCTGGCAAGAGTATCCTGTCTGGTGCAGAGATCAACAAGGCCTATAGTGTCACCACTACCGTATCTCACCACCGTGGCCTGGATGAGGGCAAGGTTCTTGGAGGTCTGGCAAAGTACGCTTCCAAGCAAGGGCTTTGGGATGGAGATGCAATATGGCAGTTGTGCCAACATATCTCATCTGGTGGAAAGGACTTTGTGGATCTGAGGCTCTTTCCCCTGTTGCCTCCACCGTCTTCCAAATCCCACCAACATCAGCCGCCTCAGAGGGCAACTGGTCCTTGTTTGGGAACACACATACCAAAGCATACAACAGGCTGACCAATACAAGGGTTGAAAAATTGGTGGCCATCCAGGCAAATTTGTGTCTTTTGCGCCTGACAACGAGCTATCCTCAACAAGGTAGGAAAGTAACTGTGAAGATGAGGCCTCAGAGTCTGATATTCAAAAATTGGACATTGAGGAGGTCTAGGGAGAAGACATGGAAGCCTGAGAGGAAGACAACCAAAGCTTTAGTTTCTAGACTATCATTTTACAGATGTATGTTGAAAATGTTATTGGGAGATGCGATGGATCAATCAATATTCCCTTTTGTCCAATGAAATCATCCCATGTGACTCATTTGAAGTTTAATTTGTAACTAAATGTTTTTATTTTTATTGGAAGGATTTAATCATTTCCAATTATGTCTACTTATGATAAGGTAAAATATTTATGTTTCTGTATGGTAAATATATCCAAAGCAAAAAACATCTATATTTAAATGGTATTAACCTTGTTGAGGATGGCTATTCAGTCTGTCTACAAACAGGCTTGATAGGAAGCCCAATAGCCATCATCACTGTTCATTTTGATTAATGGGCATTGTCCCTGTAAAAATAAACTCAATATTAATTTGCTTATATTCCCACGGAAAGTTTCCACCTCACAATTATCCCCAAAATGTTCATCAGAAAACCAGTCAGTATCAGGTGTAACCACCATTTGCCTCGCACTTCTCCTTTTGTAATGAGTTGATCCGACTGTTGATTGTGGAATGTTGTCCCACTCCTCTTCAATGGCTGTGCGAAGTTGCTGGATATTGGTGCAAACTGGAACATGCTGTCTTACTGAGCATCCCAAACATGCTCAATGGGTGACATGTCTGGTGAGTATGCAGGCCACTGGGACATTTTCATCTATCGGGAATTGTGTACAGGTTCTTTCAACATTTTTCATCTGCCTGGTACAGTTGCAACCGGGATTCATCCATGAAGAGCACACTTCTCCAGTGTGTTAGTTGCCATCGAAGTTGAGCATTTGCCCATTGAAGTTGGCTATGATGCCGAACTGCAGTCAGGTCAAGACCATGGTAAGGACGACTAGCACGGAGATGGGCTTCCCCGAGACGGTTTCTGACTGTTTGTGCAGACATTCTTTGGTTGTGCAAACCCAGTTTCCTTAGCTGTGTCAGACGATCCCGCAGGGGAAGAAGCCGAATGTGGAGTTCCTGGGCTGGTATGGTTACACGTGTTCTGCTGTTGTGAGGCTGGCTGGACATACAGCCAAATTCTCTGGTACAGAAATGAACATTCAGTTCTCTGGCAACCGCTCCGGTGGACATTCCTGCAGTCAGCATGCAAATTGCATATGACCTCAAACTTGAGACATCTGTGGACATTGTGTTGTGTGACAAACTGCTCATTTTTAAAGTGGCCTGTGTGGCATCATGCTGTTTAAATAGCTTCTTGATAAGCCACACCTGTCAGGTGGAAGGAGAAATGCTTACTAACAGGGATGTAAACACATTTCTGGGGTCTTTTATTTCAGCTCATGAAACATTGGACCAACACTTTGCATGTTTTATATTTTTGTTCAGTATATGATCATGAGTCATATAATGCCTGATAAGAGCACAATTAGGAAAACCAACACTTTGTAGTTTCTTAAATTAACACAAAAATAAAGTGCAATATGGGTTTGAAATCAATATGTAAACATGGCTGACATTGCATAGGCCTATGCTATAAGGTTCTCTTACAAAGAGAGAAATATGCACTTGTGTGACTCATATAGGTGGCGTGTCTGTAGCACGTACTTCTCATTTCACCCTCCGGGGTAATGTGATGGGCTGTCACTGTTAAGAAGCCCTGGAGGTCCATCCACCTGTAATGAGCACAACACCGGGTGCGTTGGCCAATTCATTGACGACTTCTGCTTTAGCTTGCTTATAGAGCGGGTACTGCTTGTTTGCTGAAGTCAGTGCGAGAGAGCCAAGTTCATAACGTGGCACGAGCACTTTCACAAGGTGCTGAAACCCCCTATTCTTCTCAACCACTGAGAATGGGTGCATATCCGCGGCTATAAACATACCTATTTCTCTCGTGATTTTCTTAGGCCCGATCAGAATCGGCTGCGACGGGCTGCTTGAATGCAGAGGGGAGGTGTAGTTATTTTTTTTTGCTCTGGTGCACGGAATACTGGGGTGATGGGCTCTAGTTGCTTTAACGGAATAGCCAGATGACGAGAGATTCTGCTCCGATTTTCCTCGAGGCGTACAACAGTGTAGGCAGCCTGTAGGCCTAGTGTGATCTATTATGTATTCATTCAGCTTCAAAGTGCGTCCCAAACTGAGATCCCAAAACGGTTTGGTGTGAATCCGTGTACCGTTACACCCCTACAATCTGTAGGTCATGTCATTTTATCTTGTACGCAGCCTCTAATCTTTTAAATGCAGCATTTACCCACTTTCTCTCACTCTTTTTCTACCCAACCATCTTTTCTCCCTTGCTACATCCCCCCCCCCCCCCCCCCCAAATCCCTCACCTCACCTATCAGTACGTTTATCATCGAGAAGCAGCCCCCCCAGGTGCTGAAGACCCAGACTAAGTTTGCGGCGACTGTGCGCCTACTGGTGGGCGGGAAGCTCAACGTGCACATGAACCCCCCGCAGGTCAAGGCAGTCATCGTCAGCGAGCAGCAGGCCAAGGCCCTTCTCAAGAATGAGAGCACCCGCAAGTGAGAAGCCACACACACACACCCTCTGACAGGCATACACACTTAAACACACACAGGGCCATAGCCAGGGTCTGAGTTTTGGTGAGGTCCGGATGGGGGTGGGGAGAAATGTTTGCAGTTTTAAAGCTTATTTCCTGCAATTTTACACTTTTCCATGCCTTATGCCATGTTAATATATTTGAGTGACAGAAAAAATAGTGCCCTGCATGCCCAGTCTATAATTCAGCCATGAATATTACAGGTGTAGATAGCTGGCTAGCTAGACGACCTAGACTAATTTACCAATTACATTTTGTTTGTCTTTTACAGTGACTGTCAGTGAATCTGTTTGTTTAGAATCGCGCTGCAATGGAAAGCTGCCGTTTTACGGTCTCCTGACCAACTCTTTTTTTTGTTGCACAGATCTGAACTTATTTGTACATAATGTTTCCGCCATTGTTTCTTTCCTATGACCGAAAAGACCTTCTGGACATCAGAACATCGATCACTAACCTCGATTTGCATCACTGGAGGTTGGATCATAATTGGTCATATGGACACAGAGAGAAACAGATTACACTGAGTGTACAAAATATTAGGAACACCTGCTTTTTCCTGTACACACTGACATGGTGAATCCAGGTGAAAGCTGTCATACCTTTGTGGATGTCGCCTGTTAAAAACCACTTCAGTCAGTGTAGACCGGTTAAAGAAGTATTTTCAAGCCTTGAGACATCGTTAATGTGCCATTCAGAGGGTGAATGGGCAAGACAAAAGATTTAAGTGCCTTTGAACGTTGTATGTGCCAGGTGCACTTGTTTCAGTGTGTTAAGAACTCAAACGCTGCTGGGTTTTTCACACTCAATTAACCTGATTGTGGAAAATGTATGCTCAGTTTGTTGTGCACCGTATTGCGGTACCGCTAGCAACATTTTAGCAACAGACTTATGGGCTAGCTGTCTAGTCTGTGTTTTATAAATGTGCAATGAGCATAAAATAGATGCATAAGGAATTGGCAAATTGTTCTCTTTCTGAGAAATTAGCGTCTTATCCAGGTAGGCCATTTGATTTCAACATCTAAACAAAGTGAACGACCTATCGTTCAAACGGTTGGAGACAGACAGGAGGGTGTATTCATAACAGTTCAACTGTTCTACCTTGTTAGCAAAGCAAATAGATCCAAGTTGGCTGCACTTCAAACATAAAGATTAGCTGGCTACTCACTAGCACTGGGCTTGTGCTTGAGAGATTGTTTGAGACCTGTGTTAACGTTCTATAATGCCCGCTACCAGAGTTGGTCGTTATTGTTGGATGTGCATTGTACATGGATGGTTCTGGTTAGTTTTTCTAACAAATAGGGCATATTTATAGACATGAAAGCCAGATCCGTGAATATAACTATTTTGATTAAATTAACTTATTTGTGGGTCTTATGGTTGAAGGATCATATTTACTCTAGGTTTAATTTTACAAGCCCTGAATTCATGAATCATTCATGAATGTTTGAAATGCAGTGTGTTGATATTTTATTTTATTTTTACTTAAAAAAAAGAAAGTCCAACAAAAACAGCTGGTGTCTATTTACCACCACTAACCGATGCTGGCACTAAGACCAACCTCAACGAGCTGTATAGGGCCAGAAGCGAACGGGAAAATGCTCTTTCTAGCATGTCACCTGTGCAACTAGAGGATACAAAAGTCCATCGCCTTTATTCATTAGTCAGTGTGGAGCTGCTGGACGAATGGCAAGTCATTTTGTTTGGCTTGGTAGCTATCTGGCTATGCGATCCTTATTTTTATTTTTTTTACCTTTATTTAACTAGGCAAGTCAGTTAAGAACAAATTCTTATTTTCAATGACGGCCTAGGAACAGTGGGTTAACTGCCTGTTCAGGGGCAGAACGACAGATTTTCGGGGATTCGAACTTGTAACCTTTCGGTTACTAGTCCAACGCTCTAACCACTAGGCTACCCTGCCACCCCGGATGTAGCAGGGCTTTTAAACTATCATGGATTACAAAGGGAAACACAGCCACGAGCTGCCCTGTGATGCGAGCCTACCAGACGAGCTAAATGCTTTCAAAGCTCGCTTCGAGGCAAGCGACACTGAACCATGCATGCGAGTGCCAGCTGTTCCAAATGACTGATCACGCTCTCCGTAGCTGATGTAAGACTTTCAAACAGGTTAACATTTACAAGGTCGCAGGGCCAAGCCGGTAATCAGGATGCATACTCTGAGCATGCTCTGGAAAGTGTCTTCACTGACATTTACAACCTTTCTCTGACCCAGTCTGTATTACCTACATATTTCAAGCAGACCACCATTGTCCCTATGCCCAACAACGCCAAGGTAACCTGTCTACATGACTATCTCCCCGTAGCACTCACATCTGTAGCCATGCAATGCTTTGAAGGCTGGTCATGGCTCACATCAAGGCCATCATTCCAGACACCCTGGACCCACTCCAATTTGCATACTTCCTCCACAGATGACACAATCTCTATTGCACTCCACACTGCCCACTCCCATCTTGACAAGAGGTACACCTATGTGAAAATACTCATTGACTACAGCTCAACGTTTAACAAAAACGTGCTGAATACTACAGGTGTAGACCTTACCGTGAAATGCTTACTTACAAGCCCTTAACCACTGTATTCGTAGTAATATGTACATGCAGTTTAAGTCGGAAGTTTACATACACCTTAGGCCTTACATTTAAACTCAGTTTTTCACAATTCCTGACATTTAATCCTAGTAAAAATTCCCTGTCTTAGGTCAGTTAGGTTCACCTACTGATGATTTACCTGCTGATTTATTTCAGCTTTTATTTCTTTCATCACATTACCAGTGGGTCAGAAGTTTACATACACTCAATTAGTATTTGGTAGCATTGCCTCTAACTTGGGTCAAACGTTTCGGGTAGCCTTCCACAAGCTTCCCACAATAATTTGGGTGAATTTTGGCCCATTCCTCCTGACAGAGCTGGTGTAACTGAGTCAGGTTTGTAGGCCTCCTTGCTTGTGCACGCTTTTTCTGTTCTTCCCACAAATTTTCTATAGGATTGAGGTCAGGGCTTTGTGATGGCCACTCCAATACCTTGACTTTGTTGTCCTGCTTGGGGTCATTGTTCATTTGGAAGACCCATTTGCGACCAAGCTTTAACTTCCTGACTGATGTCTTGATGTTGCTTCCATATATCCATAGAATTTTCTTTCCTCATGATGCCATCTATTTTGTGAAGTTACCAGTCCCTTCTGCAGCGAAGCACCCCCACAACATGATGCTGCCACCCCGTGCTTCACGGTTGGGATGGTGTTCTTCGGCTTGCAAGCCTCCCCCTTTTTCCTCCAAACATAACGATGGTAATTATGGCCAAACAGTTCTATTTTTGTTTCATCAGACCAGAGGACATTTCTCCAGAAAGTACGGTCTTTGTCCCCATGTGCAGTTGCAAACCGTAGCCTGGCTTTTTTTATGGCGGTTTTGGAGCAGTGGCTTCTTCCTTGCTGAGCAGCCTTTCAGGTTATGTCGATATAGGACTCGTTTTACTGTGGAAATAGATACTTTTGTACCTGTTTCCTCCAGAATCTTCATCAAGGTCCTTTGCTGTTGTTCTGGGATTGATTTGCACTTTTTGCTCCAAAGTACATTAATCTCTAGGAGACAGAACGTGTCTCCTTCCTGAGTATTATGATGGCTGCGTGGTCCCATGGTGTTTATACTTGCATACTATTGTTTGTACAGATGAACGTGGTACCTTCAGGTGTTTGGAAATTGCTCCCAAGGATGAACCAGACTTGTGGAGGTCTACAATTAAAAAAAATATATATAATAATAATTGCTGAGGTCTTGGCTGATATCTTTTGATTTTCCCTTGATGTCAAGCAAAAGAGACACTGAGTTTGAAGGTAGACCTTGAAATACATCCTAACTGACTTGCCAAAACTATAGTTTGTTAACAATAAATCTGTGGAGTGGTTAAAAAATGAGTTTTAATGACTCTAACCCAAGTGTATGTAAACTTCCGACATCAACTCGGTACTGGTACCCGTGTGTATACAGCCACGTTCTACTTTGTGTATTAATTATTACTTTTATTATTGTGTTATTACATTTCTATTATTTCTCTATTTTTTTTCTTTCTGCATGGTCAGGAAGGGCCTGGAGGAAACAGGTACAGAAGTATCTATAAGCATTTCACTGTTAGTCTACACCTGTTGTTTACGAATGTGACGTAGAAGATTTGATATATAATGAGGAAAACTGCTAAAGCGCAACTAAGTTTCGAAATTGCACCTTGTGTATTCAAACTTTCAGCAGTAAGTTAAAGACCTGATTGAGTTCCTAAAAAAAACTGAGGTCCGGACCTTCATTGTTGGCTACGGCCCTAAACACACACACATACAAAATGTGAAACTTCTACTCGGTCCAATTCTAGGGCCACTACTGTCACCCGCAACCAAAAGTTGACAAATATACACATTTGTACATGTACACACGCACACAACAGTTTGACAGATTTATGTCTCTTGTCTGTGTTGCAGTGACAGCAGTGGAGAAATTCTCAACAACAACTGTGTGATGGAATACCACCGAACCACAGGAACCCTGAGTGCTCACTTCAGGAACATGGTGAGTTAGGATAAATAAGCAACCAACGCTCAGTTTTTTTATTTTTATGTCAAACATGTACAGGTGTATTAACCCTTTACACCGTTGGGAATTGGCCAGAAGAAATATGAAAAGCACATGCATAAGCTTGGTAGCAATTGAAAGGGAACAATTTGGAGATTACGGAAGCATTATTAGACCAAAGTTGAGGATACAACAGTTCACCTGACACAAGACTGAATCCAGACATTACAGAGTTGATCTTATGTGCATTTTACATTTACTGTACTTTTTGCTGCATTTGTTAACGAAATCTGAAAATACATTCAGTAACATAAGAATATTCCTGCAAAATGTGGGGTAGGTGCAACATAAGACACACAAAAATGACAAGAAGAGCTCCCCTATGTGCTGTTGAGGAACTAGAGCAAGCACACTTGTAGTTTTGTTTGGAACACAGCCCTGCATCACACAATTACTGTTTACGGTGGATCCAAAAACAGGCCATTTTATAAATCGCGATCTGAGGTGGGCATCATTTGAAAGCTTGTTTTATTGCCAACATGACCAGCTAAGTTTCTAAAATATGATCTTAGTGTTTGGGCTTTCACAGGGCAATTCGGGTAGAAATGAGTCATGCGTGCGTTCAGGTGTGTGTTCCGCAGCTCCATTTTCTTGACAATGGACAAACCGGTTCATTCTGTTCAGGACAGCACAGGGTTGTGATGCCATGTCATCTTGTAACTGTACATCAGACGTGGTGATCATAAACGTTGAAACTGTATATATTATGTTATGGAAAGGTGAAGTACACATTTGGTGTTTAATGTAATCCTCAAGGTCTCATCTTTCACCAGACATAGTCCTCTTAATTTACATTGTTTCCATCTCTGACAACAAATGTGCAAAGGTTGTCCAATTTAGCGGGAGGGATGTGGGGCAAGTTCTTGTTGCGAGCGGTGCTCAAGTTCAGAACGGCTGTCAGTCAAAACCCATAGTGCTTTGAAGCGCAGAGCATAAGTTTAACTGTACAGCCAGCTCGTTCCAATTTAGGGGCTTATCTGCTCAAATCTGCCATTTTCAACCTATATACAGGTACGAGTGTAAAGGGTTGATACGCATGTGTGAATTGGAAATGTGTTTTTTGCATATCCCAACTCCCCCTGAGACACCCTCGGAGAGTGGGGTCACGGCCTGGGTCTGCCATTATCAACGGCGACCCTGGAGCTATTAGGTTTAAGTGCTTTGTTCAAGGGCACGTCGGCAGATTTTTCACCTTGTCAGCTCGGGGATTCGTTACTGGCCCAACACTCTAACTGCTAGGTTAGAATGAGTTACAATTACATTACTGATTTATTGTAAATATATTTATAATTGGACTTAATTGGCATTTTACTCGAACCTTTTGTGGTTTTGCCAAATTGTGATACATATACAGTGCCTTGCGAAAGTATTTGGCCCCCTTGAACTTTGTGACCTTTTGCCACATTTCAGGCTTCAAACATAAAGATATAAAACTGTATTTTTTTGTGAAGAATCAACAACAAGTGGGACACAATCATGAAGTGGAACGAAATTTATTGGATATTTCAAACTTTTTTAACAAATCAAAAACTGAAAAATTGGGCGTGCAAAATTATTCAGCCCCCTTAAGTTAATACTTTGTAGCGCCACCTTTTGCTGCGATTACAGCTGTAAGTCGCTTGGGGTATGTCTCTATCAGTTTTGCACATCGAGAGACTGAAATTTTTTCCCATTCCTCCTTGCAAAACAGCTCGAGCTCAGTGAGGTTGGATGGAGAGCATTTGTGAACAGCAGTTTTCAGTTCTTTCCACAGATTCTCGATTGGATTCAGGTCTGGACTTTGACTTGGCCATTCTAACACCTGGATATGTTTATTTTTGAACCATTCCATTGTAGATTTTGCTTTATGTTTTGGATCATTGTCTTGTTGGAAGACAAATCTCCGTCCCAGTCTCAGGTCTTTTGCAGACTCCATCAGGTTTTCTTCCAGAATGGTCCTGTATTTGGCTCCATCCATCTTCCCATCAATTTTAACCATCTTCCCTGTCCCTGCTGAAGAAAAGCAGGCCCAAACCATGATGCTGCCACCACCATGTTTGACAGTGGGGATGGTGTGTTCAGCTGTGTTGCTTTTACGCCAAACATAACGTTTTGCATTGTTGCCAAAAAGTTCAATTTTGGTTTCATCTGACTAGAGCACCTTCTTCCACATGTTTGGTGTGTCTCCCAAGTGGCTTGTGGCAAACTTTAAACAACACTTTTAATGGATATCTTTAAGAAATGTCTTTCTTCTTGCCACTCTTCCATAAAGGCCAGATTTGTGCAATATACGACTGATTGTTGTCCTATGGACAGAGTCTCCCACCTCAGCTGTAGATCTCTGCAGTTCATCCAGAGTGATCATGGGCCTCTTGGCTGCATCTCTGATCAGTCTTCTCCTTGTATGAGCTGAAAGTTTAGAGGGACGGCCAGGTCTTGGTAGATTTGCAGTGGTCTGATACTCCTTCCATTTCAATAGTATCGCTTGCACAGTGCTCCTTGGGATGTTTAAAGCTTGGGAAATATTTTTGTATCCAAATCCGGCTTTTAACTTCTTCACAACAGTATCTCGGACCTGCCTGGTGTGTTCCCTGTTCTTCATGATGCTCTCTGCGCTTTTAACGGACCTCTTAGACTATCACAGTGCAGGTGCATTTATACGGAGACTTGATTACACACAGGTGGATTGTATTTATCATCATTAGTCATTTAGGTCAACATTGGATCATTCAGAGATCCTCACTGAACTTCTGGAGAGAGTTTGCTGCACTGAAAGTAAAGGGGCTGAATAATTTTGCACGCCCAATTTTTCAGTTTTTGATTTGTTAAAAAAGTTTGAAATATCCCATAAATGTCGTTCCACTTCATGATTGTGTCCCACTTGTTGTTGATTCTTCACAAAAAAATACAGTTTTATATCTTTATGTTTGAAGCCTGAAATGTGGCAAAAGGTCGCAAAGTTCAAGGGGGCCGAATACTTTCGCAAGGCACTGTATGTACATGTGGTCAAAATGTTGCAGCATTTTTGTAGTTGTGGTCGATAAGCAGAGATTGTGTTGTGGTCTCTCCTGTGTTTTCTAGTCCCTGAAGCGGATCAAGCGGTCGGACCGTCGCGGGGCAGAGTCGGTCACAGAGGAGAAGTTCACTGTCATGTTTGAGTCTCAGTTCAGCGTGGGGGGCAACGAGCTGGTCTTCCACGTCAAGGTTACAGGAAAATCCACTTCTAGAAACACCGGAGCCCAGTTTGTCTAAACATTTAATCCAGATCGAAATAATTCTGTGTAGTCTGTGGTCCCTCTTTTTTTTTTTTATGCAGTTTAAGGCAAAGAGAAGCAGATCTCTAACATACCTCATCATAATGCTATTACAAAGATCATGTTATATGATACCATGATATGTGGTTGAAATATTGTCCGCGTCCTTAAATTAAAGGGGAACACAATTGAATAGGGCAACAAGATTGAGACAACACAGGATCATTTTGATCAGATTGGATGTCTTTCATTTCATTGACATCCATTCTTTAGTGAACTTTGAGTAGGATGACTTAAATGAGTCTATTTAATCACTTAATGCAGTCAGTGTAACTTTTATTTTGTATTCCCCCCCTCCCACCCAGACATTATCTCTCCCCGTCGTGGTGATAGTTCACGGTAGTCAAGACAACAACGCCACGGCAACGGTCCTGTGGGACAATGCTTTTGCAGAGCCGGTGAGTTTATTGGCCTTTACTGGAAGACACTTTGCATACACCCCTGTCTCTTATCTGCCACTAAGCGTTGGAAAGGTTCGGAACAACTCCTGTATATATCATTCTTATTGCTGTTCCAACCCTCTTTTCCACTCCCTCATACACACACTCTGCTTTCCTCCTCCATCCCCCCTCCCCCAGGGCAGGGTGCCATTCGTCGTTCCTGACAAGGTGCTGTGGCCCCAGCTGTGTGAAGCCCTAGACATGAAATACAAGGCAGAGATGCACAGTGCCCGCGGCCTCTGCGACGACAACCTGGTCTTCCTGGCCCAGAAGGCATTCAGCAGCGCCAGCATAAACCCAGAAGACTACCGCAGCATGACCATGTCCTGGGCCCAGTTCAACCGGGTACGACCGTTTTTGATTAAGACTTTTAGATTGTTTTACCACAGCAGTGACTATTATTACCGCCACATGACCATGTCTTGGCCCCGGTACAAACCAGTTCTAACCGTTTCACCACTGACTACTACTGCGACATGACCATTAAACCACTGGAATAGGGATGTTTCCACACAGACTTAAAGCTGGAATCCACGATGACGAAACGGCCATGTCCGTTTGCGGTATTACAACAAAAGTAATTTTACTGCAAACAACAGTTTTTTTTCCGCCCTTGGACTTCATTGCACACATAATTAAAGAGCACTATGTATTGTAATTTAGTTGACCATTCTCAACAACGCTCCTCAGCTCGGTAACAATGGTGGTGGGGAGGCCAGTGGAGCTGTTTGACCCTACTGCGGATTCCATCTTTAAGACTTTAACAGCAATGCCAGTGTCAAAAGTATTTGTAATAGAAAGAAAACCAATGGTATTGCGAAGCAGGTTTGATTATCTATGCTATCCACAGGAGAGCTTGCCAGGGAGGAACTTCACTTTCTGGCAGTGGTTTGACGGAGTCATGGAGCTCATGAAGAAACACCTGAAGCCCCACTGGAATGACGGGTAAGAGAGGAGTGCTTCAATTCAGAGCTTTTCCATTCGTGGATGTGTGGCCAAATTCTCTGGATGCTTCTTCCCTATAGCTTAACAACCGTACCTTTTGCGCTCCTGCGGGATTATCTACTTTACACAACAGCAAAAAGTATGTACCCGCTGCTCGCTCTGCTACCGCTTCTGCCTCCTTCCTGTTCTCACTCACCCCCACACATGATCGGCCGTCTTTGTCTGGTGTACAAACTTTGACAAACTGCAACTGTAAAGTGCCTTTCTCTGTTGTAAGCTGTCTGTAATAAACAACAAACAAATTTACTGCTCGCACACATTGTAACATCTGTGGGACGGGGCGGTTCAATTCGCTCCTGCAGCCTCAGCCTTTCCATTAACCCTGTTATTAGACCATTTTTGATGAAAGGAATGAGTTGAATAAGCAGCCTTTTGACCATGCTCTTATTGTGAAAATCTGTCTTTAGAATTGTGCAATGAAATAGGGCAACGTGTGTGCACTTTTTAATTTTTTTACATATTGTGTGAATTTGTGTGAGTGCTTGCGAAACATTAACTTCCATACTGTGTGTGTGCGCGTGTACTGTGTACGCATGTGTGTATGTTTACGTACTGCGTATTCGTGTTACACAGGGCGATCTTGGGCTTTGTGAATAAACAGCAGGCCCAGGACATGCTGATGTCCAAGCCCAACGGGACCTTCCTGCTCCGCTTCAGTGACTCTGAGATCGGGGGCATCACCATCGCCTGGGTGGCAGAGAACCCTAACAAAGCGGGTACTGTACTCTACTACCCACCTAGGAGTAAGCAGAGTGTTTTCGGGCCAATACATGAGCCTATGCATGGTTCTCCACATCGTGTGATGGAGTGTAGGTAATTGAGGCAGGAAAAACCTTGTTGCCGATTTTATTCAGTTGGTTGACAAACGGCTAACATAACGTAGATGCATATGATCTTAATATGTGACTTGTACACAAAGCTACTTAATGGACTTTTTAGATGTTCTCTGTCGCCTTAGTCCAGGTCTGTCCCTCAAAAAAATGTGATGTCAATGAGCCTAATCTGGCTAAATTGAGGTTGAAAGGATATTTTTCTATGATATTGTTTTCCAGGGGAGAGGCTGGTGTGGAACCTCATGCCGTACACCACCAAAGACTTCTCCATCCGCTCACTAGCCGACCGCATCAGTGACCTCAACCACCTTATGTTCCTCTATCCCGACCGGCCCAAGGACGAGGTGTTCTCCAAGTACTACACCCCTCCCCTCTGTACGTACCCTCCTCCTCATCCTTAACTTTATTTTTGTTTCTTAAATAAGTTAAGGTGATCTCAAATTTGTCTGTTCTCATTTTCTCTCAGCAAAAGCAGTGGATGGCTACGTCAAACCACAGATCAAGCAGGTTGTGCCAGAGTACGTATACTATCATACCATTTTTTTACGATTTCTAAACCCACACACTGAACCGAAAATACCCAATTCCAAATCTGGCGCTAGCCTCTACGCTATCATATGGCGATTTGTAATTGGGCAATTGCGTGTAAATTACTTTTCTTTGTTTTTCTTTTGGTTTATGATGAAGACTCATGAAGCATTTCTAAGTTATATTCTTCAATAATCAATGGGTAAATACCCAAAATGTAAACAGTTTCCCAAATCCCAGACTGTAGCTTTAATGTGATTGTGCTTCCTGTCCTCCCTGTAGATTCACTACTCCCAACCCTGAGCCGTCCAGTGGGAACCCCACCTATATGGACCAGGCACCCTCCCCGTCAGTGGCTCACCCCATCAACTTTGCAATTTTCCCTCCCATGTAAGTACACTACAGATGGGGAAAGTATCAATGTACAGCAGTGACTAGTCATTAGATGACATGCAGTTCCCTCTAAGCTGCGTGCTTGCCCCGGCTACCCACCTCCCCCCACGACTGCCGCGCAGTAGAAATACCAGCTCACGCAGAGATGCACAAGTATACTCCGTTAGTTTACACTATATATTTATATCAGCGTTTCCCTCTAATATGGGACTTGTGATTGAATCAACATATATCACCAACCCTTTGAAAGCAACAAAACTAGCTTTGCAAGATTGAGTCAGGGATTTTGTTGTAGGTAGAGCGCACTAGAGGAGAATTCTGACAGGTAACCTACGAGCTGTATTTTTCTTTATCCCACCATCGCGAGTGGGTGCGCTTATCAGATCGAAGTGCAGATTCGCGTGTGCACATTTGTTGCTATTTACAAGTTATTAGCCTATATATGTGTATATATATATATGTATATATATGTATATATATATCATATATATATATATCATATATATATATATCATATATATATATCATATATATATATATCATATATATATCATATATATATATCACATATATATATCATATATATATCATATATATATCATATATCATATATATAATATATATATCATATATATATATATATATAGATATCATATATCATATGATGTATAGCTGTAGATATATTTGTGTGTGTGTGTATAATTAAAAACGACAAATTGTGTTTTATGTAGGAATTGGTTTGAAGCTGAAGAATAAAATAAATTCACATGAGCACCCAATATGCGTATTTCACTCATGTGCTACCAAGGTTTTCCAGCACACAGCTTTGACCTACTACAGTAGCTAAGTTGGTCTATTTTACTTCCAACAATGTGTAGGCAGGTTGCTTAGGATTCAAACATTCTTAAACAGCCTAATTCATACTCTTCAGCTGCATAATGGACTTTACAGTGACCTGCTATTAAAATAATGTTTATCATTAGCCTATAGTAGGTCAAAGCTGTGTGCTACAAAACCTGGGTAGCTCATGGGTGAAGTACGCATGTGAATTTTGCTACACGTTTGAATCATCAAAAACAAGAAAGCAACATTTGTCCGGTGAAGTCCACAAAACATTGCATGTAACAATCAGATACCCGTGTCCCTCACGCGTTACGGTTGAGCTAACGTAGGCTAATGTGATTAGCATGAGGTTGTAAGTAACAAGAAAATTTCCCAGGACATAGACATATCTGATATGGGCAGAAATCTTAAATTCTTGTTGATCTAACTGCACTGTCCAATTTACAGTAGCTATTATAGTGATAGAATAGCTTGCTATTGTTTGAGGAGTGCACAGTCATGAACCTGAACATTTATTAATAAACCAATTAGGCACATTTGGGCAGTCTTGTATAACAGTTTGAACAGAAATGCAATGGTTTATTGAATCCGTCTAATATTTTGCACAAACAATGATGCCATCTAGTGGCCAAAATCTAAATTGCACTTGGGCTGGAATAATACATTTTGGCCTTTCTCTTGTATTTCAAAGATGGAACAATTTTAATTTGTGTTATCTTTTACCAGATCTAATGTTTTATATTTCCTACATTCATTTCACATTTCCACAAACTTCAAAGTGTTTCCTTTCAAATGGTAGCAAGAATATGCATATCCTTGCTTCAGGTTCTGAGCTGCAGGCAGTTAGATTTGGGTATGTCATTTTAGGTGAAAATTGGGGGGGGGTTTAAGAGGTTTGCTTCCAACATTTTTGGACTACCTAAAAGCTGTTGATTTAGAACCAGAGTTATCGCAAGTTGCAAAGAAAACAGGAGCTGCCTCCACTATTCCAGCACCATTTCAACGTCAAATCGCCTATGCTTAGTCTAATACAGTGACAACTTAGAAAATACCAAAAGTTTTTGTCCAATCAACTGTAAGCTAAATATGTTGTGGCTGTACATGGCACTGATTTGTGTGTGTTGACTCACTCTACTTGTAGAGGAACGCCAATGCCATCCTCTTTCATGTTACTGAAACGGTCTATGACTCCATCATATATTACACACTTTTTAGATTTTGTTGTCCTAGGCTACCTGGCTAAATTGCTTGCTCGCTAGCCTAACTTATTTCATGGGCAACTATGAGCCAGCATGTTAACATTAGCCTACTACATATTGAACTTCAATCATCTAAGGCCAGGCGTACAATGTATGAGTTTATGGCTAGATCAGAATCGCCATTATAATCATTAGCCGGTACGGAGATTTAAGTAAAACCACAAGTCCAAATCCCGATCTTCATCCATGACTAATTTAGGAAATGGACGATTTTAGCCACTGGAGGACAATGACACTTTCTGTCAATTACATTTAACTTTTATTGTGATTGGTGTGAAGCCAAATCCAAGCTGGCTTCCCTTGACACTTCTTTTTTTTTTTACTCCAGGACCATTCAAAGTTGAGTTCACTCAGTTTAGCTCAACCCTGATTTACTATTATTTTCTTACCAAAGGAGGCCAAATGCTCGCTGGCTTTCCTTACTATTGAATTCAATGCTATTGGAGGAGGGGGGGGGGGGGGGGGCTCTAAGCTGACATTTGGAATTGTTGTCTGATGGTGACAGTAAGCTTTCATTGCACAGTGTTTTGTTGTTTGTTCACTCTGTACTGATTTTTAAAGATTTATTTCTCTGGCTTGGTTAAAAAAACATGTCTAAAACAGTTGCTGTATTGAAACCGGTAACATAGCTAACCAAGTTGGCAAGCGCAATGTTTTATACAGCACATTTTAGTACGTTCCTGCCTTATTCTAAAATGTATTAAATAAAAATACAAAATCCTCATCAATCTACACACAATACCCCATAATGACAAAGCGAAAACAGGTTTTTAGAAATGTTTGCAAATGTATTTATAAAAAAAAATTAACAGTGACTTCCCAAGTGGCACAGCATTCTAAGGCACTGATCAGTGCTAGATATGTCACTACAGATCCTGGTTTGATCCTGGGCTGTGTCGGAACTGGCTGCGAACAGGAAACCCATGAGGTGGCGCACAATTGGCCAAGCGTCGTCCGGGTTAGGGGAGGGTTTGGCCGGCTTGGATGTCCTTGTCCCATCGTGCTCTAGCAACTCCTTCTGGCGGCCGGGCTCATGCATGCTGGCTTCAGTTGCCAGCTGTATGGTGTTTCCTTCCATACATTGGTACGGCTGGCTTCCGGGTTAAGCGAGCAGTGTGTCTTGAAGCAGTGCGGCTTGGCGGGGTCTTGTTTCAGAGGACTCATTTCTCTCGATCTTCACCTCTCCCGAGTCCGCATGGGAGTTGCAGCGATGGGACAAGACTGTAACTACCAATTTGAATATCACAAAAAGGGGATAAAAAGTACATTAAAAATATATATATGAATAATTAAATTAAATAATTTACATAGGTATTCAGACCCTTTGCTATGAGACTCAAAATGTAGCTCCTGTTTCCATTGATCATCCTTGATGTTTGGAGTCTACCTGTGGTAAATTCAATTGATTGGACAGGATTTGGAAAGGCACACATCTGTCTATATAAGGTCCCACAGTTGACAGTGCATGGCAGAACAAAAACCAAGCCATGAGGTCAAAGGACTTGTCCGTAGAGCTCCGAGACCAGATTGTGTCGAGGTACAGATCTGGGGAAGGGTACCAAAAAATTGCTGCGGAATTGAATGTCCCCACGAACACACTGGCTTCCATCATTCTTAAATGGAAGAAGTTTGGAACCACCAAGAGACTTCGTGGAGTTGGCTGCCGAGCCAAACTGAGCAATCGGGGGAGAAAGGGCATTGGTCAGGAAGGTGACCAAGAACCCGATGGTCACTCTGATAGAGCTCCAGTGTTCCTCTGTGGAGATGGTTGTCCTCCTGGAACTTTCTCCCATCTCTGCAGCACTCCACCTATCAGGCCTTTATGGTAGTGGCCAGACAGAAGCCACCCCTCAGTAAAAGGCACATGACATCCCGCTTGGAGTTTGCCAAAAGGCACCTAAAGGACTCTCAGACCATGAGAAACAAGATTATCTGGTTTTATGAAACCAAGATTGAAGTATTTGACCTGAATGCTAAGTGTCACATCTGGAGGAAACCAGGCACCATCTCTACGGTGAAGCATGGTGGTGGCAGCATCATGCTGTGAGGTTGTTTTTCAGCTGCAGGGACTTGTAGACTAGGACAACAGGACAACGACCCTAAGCACACAGCCAAGACAACGCAGGAGTGGCTTCGGGACAAGTCTCAATGTCCTTCAGTGGCTCAGCCAGCACCCGGACTTGAACCCGGTAGAACATCTCTGGAGAGACCTGAAAATAGCTGTGCAGCGACGCTCCGCATTCAACCTGACAGTGCTCGAGAGGAACTGCAGAGAAGAATGGGAGAAACTCCCCAAATACAGGTGTGCCAAGCTTGTAGCGTCATACCCAAGAAGACTCAAGGCTGTAATCGCTGCCAAAGGTGCTTCAACAAAGTACTGAGTAAGGGGCTTGAATACTTATGTAAATGTGATATTTCAGTTTTTGCTTTGTCATTATGGGGTATTGTGTGTAGATTGAAGGTTAAAAACAATTGAATCCATTTTAGAATCCGGCTGTAATGTGGAAAAAGTCGATGTTTTTGAATACTTTCCGTAAATAGCTATTTCCATGTACAAATGTTATGGAATGCATTTGCTCCATTTGGTTTTACTGGTAGACCACTGATAGGCCTACATTATGCTCAAATAGCCACAGTAGCCTATTTGGCCACTGTATAAAACTAACCTCTGTGTTTATGGTGAACACACGCTGGAAGTTTCTCACAATGTTGAAGTTTCTGCTCACAAGACCTGAAATTGACTTTGAGCTGATTATTGTTAATGTATTTAATGTTTTGGATGATTTTATATCTATATTTGGCTCCAAGTATCGATTTCTTTTTTCTAATAATAAAATTTTTATCTACATACACACACACACACACACACAATTATATCTATCTATCTAAAGGTTTGGACACCTACTCACTCAAGGGTTTTTCTTTATTTGTACCATTTTCTACACTGTAGAATAATAGTGAAGACCTCAACTATGAAATAACACATATGGAATAATGTAGTAACCCAAAAAGTGTTAAACAAACTATATATAATAATATATTCTAAATTCTTCAAAGTAGCCGTAAATAGCTATTTAAGTAGCCACCCTTTGCCTTTGCACACTATTTGCTTTCTATTCGCTTTCTCTCAACCAGCTTCACCTGGAATGCTTTTCCAACAGTCTTGAAGGAGTTCCCACATATGCTGAGCACTTATTGGCTGCTTTTCCTTCACTTTGTGGTCCAACTCATCCCAAACCATCTCAATTGGGTTGAGGTCAGGTGATTGTGGAGGCCAGGTCATCTGAAGCTGGTTAAGAGAATTCCAAGAGTGTGCAAAGCTGTCAAGGCAAAAGGTGGCTACTTTGAAGCGTCACACAGAAACGCCAATATAAACCGTTATATTCTCTCTTGATATCGGGAAAAAGTCAGATTGGAATCAAAATCCCTACCCTTGGCTTTCAAGGCTAGCACACTACAAACTGTACCAGAAGCCCAGTCAAGGCTTGCTTAGTCACGGGTTTCCTAATATGGTCGTTTTCGGAAAGTTGCAACATACAAAGCATTGCGGATTGAAATGCCCTTAAAAGAGCTGACGTGATTTCTAGGGCTGGGAATTGCCAGGGACAATAAAATATTATCACTGTACTTCGGTGCCGATACCATATGTTTTAGAGATTCTATATGTATTTTGATTCGATACTGCAATTTTTGTGAGTCAATGTTCCAAACATTGCTCACTATACATCTGCTGCAGAGGGACAATTAGAGAGCCATGACAAAACCAAGTTTTGATCAGTCGTGGAGATAAGGTAATGGGTTAAACTTGTTTGCTCACCTTTAAAAAATTTTTTTTTAAAAGAAGAGAACGAGATAAAATGATGAGAAATACTGCCTAGCAAATCAATACTTGGAGTCATAGCATCTATATAAAACCGGAAAACAATTATATTGCGACACAATACTACCCTCAAATTCAACTCTGGACTTCAAATTGCATTTTTTCATTGTTCCTCTCTAATCAGGGACTGATTTAGATGTGGGACACCAGGTGGGTGCAATTAATTATCAGGGAGAACAGAAAACCATCAGGCTTCGGACCTCGTAGGGTAAGAGTTCAATACCCCTGCCCTACTATATAGATTCTTTCCCCCATCACTAATGATTCCTTTTCTCTACATGTCCGGCTTTTGGTACAGATATTCTATCAGATATCACACAACGTTATGCCTTACTGATTGCGGTCTGTATGTCTCCCTTCCCACCCCAGCAGAAGTGACCCCATGATGGACGCAGATGGAGAGTTTGACCTGGAAGACACCATGGATGTGGCCCGACACGTGGAGGAGCTTCTGCGGCGGCCCATGGCCAACCAGTGGGACGGCCAACAGTCCTGAACTTTCACCTTTGACCCCTGACCCTACACCCAACAAGAGCAAGCACCCAGAAAACATCCAATGGTTTTGGTCCCATTGGTTTATATTTTTTTGTCAATTCTCAAAGGTGAAATGTAATATTTGACAGTTCTTGGATTATTTTCTGATCTTCTTGACGTGGCAATTGATTATTTAAAAGAAATAACTAATTGTACCTGAAGAAAAAGCACAGTTGAAAAGGTTTGTTTGGAAGTAAGTACTGAGAAAAATGTAGAAATGTGTGTTACTACAATATACAGCAATATTTTTACAAAAATGTTTAGCTATGCTGCTTATGGCCATCCTCTGAAAATGTTTAAAGAGCAGGAAGGCCTGCACACTGTTTTTATGCTCCCAATTCACAGCTTTATTGACAAGGTTTCGATCCGAACCGGATCTTTGTCAGGTCAAACAAATGGAGTGCTCACAACCCGAAAATGTACACGTTTCACCTCACATGACCATGACACATGGTGGGTGTGGAAACAATTCAATTAACTTTTACTCACAGTTAATCCGAGGTACATGTGGTCCTAAAGGATTATAGACATACAAATAGGGCTGAGTTAACCTAGGCAACTTTTTTTTTTTTAAAGGCCTTAGATCTAATTACAGTGTTCCTTTTCAAAAACCAACTTGTGTACCTCTAATAATTTAGATATCAATGAGATGGGCACGTGTAGTAGTCTTCGAAAATATAATATGTACAAAATGACCAACTGGAGACCTAGCCGTCAAGACAAATCAACGTAACATATTTATGTAAAAAATAGTCTCAAATTCTTCATTCATAGCTTTAGGAGACAGTACCCCCCCCCACCCCCCAAGTAGCCTTAACATGTTCAATACCCGTGTATCTCAGAGAGCTGTTGTGACGAGCCTCTGTGAAACGTGCAGCCACAGTTTCTCTGATCAAGAGTCCTGATATTTCTCTTGTGTTCTATGTTTTCACAGCTCGTTTTGTTTTTCCTTCATGGCATAGACCACAAATGCACTTGATCAGGTATACCATTTTAGTTTTTTGTATAACACGTGATACACTTAATCTTAATGGCCTTGCCTGTGATGGGTTGATTGAACGTTGTGCATTTGTTCTTAAAGTTACACTGGGTGCATCGGCCACATCTGTAATTACTGTCCGGCACGTTATCTAGGAAGGTGTTACGTGGCATCGGTGGGAAGGGATGGTTTGGGAGTGAGGCCAGGTCATGTTTTTCTAACGGTCCCGTGCGTCATACACCCAATCCTCTGGTAACGGTAAGGGCAGGAAGCCTAGTGGTTAGAGCGTTGAGCCAGTAACCAAAAGGTTGCTAGATTGAATCTCCCCGCCGACAAGGTAAAAATCTCTCGTTCTACCCCTGAGAAAGGCAGTTAACCCACTGTTCCCCGAGCTCCGAAGACCTGGATGTTGATTTAAGTGTGATTTTTTTTTTTAAATGCGGGAGACGCATTTCAGTTGAATGCATTCAGTTGTACAACTAGGTATCCCCTTTCCCTGTTTGGAGCGTTCGTCCAGACAGTGCAATTGATTGTACTTACAGATCCTGCTTATACAACTGTATTGGGTGATAGGGAGGCTCTTTTTCAGGGAAAGGTACTTTTACTCTTCAGGTTGGTATCGTCAAAGAGGCGCTATAGTCAAAGTACACCGCATTTCTTTAAATGCTCAGTGCTGTATTTGTTTCTAAAGGTTTGGAATGTAACTATGAAATGATTTGAGTCTTGCGTCTGTCTCTGCACCGTTAAATTCAAAATCAACATAACAAAATTACCATTCAGAATGAATTACGTTTGAAGTAGATTCCACCGTTGATTATTGAAATACGATAGTACAGTATTTTGACCCTTTGCATCCTCAAAATGGGGCCCTTGGTTTGAACCGCCATGTGCTGTGTACATTCTGCCTCACATTACATGCGTAATACATGTACAGTATCTTCTGCCTTTGAATGTCAAGTTTACTAGCCTTAATTCAAACTCCTCTTGCTTCTTATTACACTGAACTAGTTTCACTTAGTGTATCAGTTTATTTTTCTAAACAAATGAACTATTAACTAGTAACTTAACTATTGAATTGCTACTCAAATTCATCAGACTACATTATAAACTCAGCGATAACCAATGACCCGCTCTCTTTTTGCTTGATTTAATTTAGTATGAATTAAATACAAAACAAAATGTACCTTTTGCCCAGATCATACCTTGTTGTTTAAGATGTTAATGTTAAGTGTTACCCTTTCACTGAAAATATCCATTTTGAATGGGCTGTGTGATCATGTATTGATATTTCTTTTAACTGTATGCAATCATGTTTTTTGTTACCTATATTTGCAGGCACGCCACCCCTGTTCCTGACACTTAGCTACCCACTCTTTTATCTCAAGTACCACATACAGCTACTACCTTATTTGCCTATTCAGAAGTACTTGCGCAGTATCGTAGCTTCTCTCCTTCTCTTTCTGTGCCTTAAGACACTGACCACGATTGTGAAGTGGCAACATCAATGTCCAGGCAAGAGATTGTATAACCACCTACCTTTTAGTATGCTCTCCTTTGCCTTTACAGCACAAGCGTTCAGCAGGGAATGGGCAATGTTGTGGAGTGTAGATTAAAAAATAAATAATATACAGTGCCTTTCAAAAGTAGACATCCCCCCTTGGCGGTTTGCCTATTTTGTTGCATTACAACCTGTATTTTAAATGGATATTTATGTAGAATTTCATGTAATGGACATACACAAAATAGTCTAAATTGGTGAAGTGAAATTTAAAAAAGGAAAAGTGATGTGTGTCTATATATATATATATATATGACACATCACTTTTCCTTTAAGTCATTTTTTTAAAATTTATATTTGCTATGAAGCCCCTAAATAAAATCTGATGCAACCAATTACCTTCAGAAGTCACATAGATTGCACACAGGTGGACTTTAATTAAGTGTCACGTGATCTCGGTATATATATATATATATATATATATATATATATATATATATATCTGTTCTGAAAGGCCCCAGAGTCTACAACACCACTAAGCAAGGGGCACCAGCAAGCAAGCGGCACCATGAAAACCTCAATCACAACTTTGTTCTTGACCTGTTTGGAAGTACAGATCAGGGTTCAGTTAGATTTTTTTTTATAACCTTGAACATCACACGGAGCACCATTAAATCCATTATTAAAATATGAAAAGAATATGGCACTACAACAAACCTGCCAGAGCGGTCCACCCACCAAAACTCACAGACCAGGCAAAGAGGGCATTAATCAGAGAGGCAACAAAGAGCACAAAGATAATCCTGAAGGAGCTGCAAAGCTACACAACGGAGATTGGAGTATCTGTCCATAGGACCACTTTAAGCCGTACACTCCACAGAGCTGGGCTTTACGGGAGAGTGGCCAGAAATATAAGCAAACATGTTTGATGTTCGCCAAAAGGCGACTCCCCAAACATATGGAAGAAGGTACCCTGGTCAGATGAGGCTAAAATTGAGCTTTTTGGCCATCAAGAAAAATGCTGTCTGGCGCAAACCCAACACCCGTCATCACCCCGAGAACACCATCCCCACAGTGAAGCATGGTGGTTGCAGCATCATGCTGTGGGGATGTTTTTCACCGGCAGGGACTGGGAAACTGGTCATAATTGAAGGAATAATGGATGGCGCTAAATACAGGGAAATTCTTGAGAAACCTGTTTGTCTTCCAGAGATTTGAGACTGGGACAGATCTCCACCTTCCAGCAGGACCCTGAGCATACGCTAAAGCAACACTCAAGTGGTTTAAGGGGAAACATTTAAATGTCTTTGAATGGCCTAGTCAGGCAGTTCTGCCTAGAAAATTGGGCAAAAATCCCAGTGGCTAGATGTGCCAAGCTTATTGATACCAGAAGAGACTTCCAGCTGTAGTTGCTACAAAAGGTGGCTCTACAAAGTATTGACTGGGGGGTGAATAGTTGTCTTTTTCAAGGTGGTAGGCATGTTGTGTAAATCAAATGATACAAACCGCCCAAAAATCTATTTTAATTCCAGGTTCTAAGGCAAAACATATGAAAAATGCCAAGGGAGGTGAATACTTTTGCAAACCACTATGTTATGAAGAACACCCAAGCCTCTCTGACATGGTAGAATTACGCAATAAGGCCCGGGGGGGGGTATTGCCAATATACCACAGCTAAGTGCTATTCTTGTGTACGACGCAATGCAGAGTGCCTGGATACAGCCCTTAGCCTTGGCATATTGGCCATATACCACAAACCCCTGAGGTGCCTTATTGCTTTTATAAACTGGTTACCAATGTGATTAGAGAACTAAAAATGTTTTTTCCATACCCGTGGTATACGGTCTAATATACCACGGCTGTCTGCTATCAGCATTCAGGGCTCGAACCACCCAGTTTATAATAATTAATCACGTGAACTCTGACATTTCTGTCTGTGACATACCAGGTTTGCCTACTGAACGTAGCCCAGGTTTAACCCCTTATTTACCCTCCCCATTGATCATAGTAGTGAATTATGTTGCTAGTCTCAGGAAAATGTACTTTGATGTAGGGTTCATCCCAGAGAATTCGAGGTGACCACACCTTAGGAAGAGATGAAATAGTGCCTACCTGTCTAAATTTACTGCATGTATTCAGAGCTAGTTATTTTCTTGTGCTATTTTTACCACCATAATGCTATTTTACTACCAATATGTGGCATGCAAATTTGTATGTGAATTAAAGTTTACTAACAAATGTCAAATGGGCAGAGTGGATATGAGCTTTTCCACTCACGAGACCATTTGTTTTGTTGCTTTGCTTGAGTCTATTTTCTCAGCATTTTGTTTTTTTCTTGTTCAAGTCCAGACGTATATGGGAAAGTACTGTACAAATTGTCCTTTTTATTTGTAATTCACCTGTATTTCTTAACTGTGTGGGTTTTAGTCTTGAATATCTGGGTTGTATTACACAAAGCAGAACCAAGAAATCAGAAAGCTAACTTTGATTAACAGAGAAATAACTGTTTTCTTGATAAGGTAAATTTCACTATGGGTTCTTGAAAATCATTGCCGTTATACCATACCTTTTTGAAGAGAAAAAGATATTTGTGCAACCAGAGATTAAATGCTTTCAATGGAGAAGCATTATTTTTAAGTCGATGCTTAATCTGTTTCTGGGAAACCGGGCCATAGAGTATTTCCAGGTGCATGGAATAAACTGTATACAGTATAAAATGAAAAACTCCAGCACATTAATTTTGAATACTCCACAAACAAGATATACCTTCAAGTTCAGTTGATGAACATTGATCCTGCTTTGTGAAATAGATTTTAAACTGTCCTGTGTTTTTATCTTCCTGTGTTTTGCTTAAAAATATAGTATAGTGCCCTGAGTTTTCCCCATGTAACAAGACCAGGAAAAATTCTGGGCCCTACATTGAAGTTGGGCAGGGGGGGGAGGAGCCGGAAATAAAAGTTTTATAAATAATTTTAAATCAAGTTTGAGTGACAATTTTGTGTGTGAATGTAATAATTTTTAAAATAAGGGATGCAGCTAACTAAACTCAACGAGGACTGGATCTCGGTCACATTAAGTTATCGAAACTTATTTCAGCACCCAAAGAATAGCCATTAATTACACAGAACAGTGTTGTGTGTAATTGCAGGCTATTCTTTGGGTGCTGAAATCAGTCTTTTAAAAAATAAAAAAAAACGGAGCTCTAGTCGCCGCTCAACTTCATTGTAAATCATGGAGTTGAATCAGCTATAAGGCACGATGCAAAGCAACCAGATCAACCTGTATAACCCTTTTCATAAGTGCAAGTGCAACTATGATTCTGAACTGAGCAGGCCTGCGGTGCACTGTTCTGTAAACTACATTGTGTATGTATTTATGTCATGTATTTGTTGTGTGAGCAAAATTGCAAGATTGGAGTACTGTTATTGTATCAAATGGTTGTTTTATGCAACAGAATAAGGGGTTGTTAGAGCGCTCATCTGTGTGTGTTCTACTGAGGATGGGCCTCTGTGAGATTTACGATGTCTTTGGGTGATATCTCATACTCTGGAATGCGGTAATATTTGTTTTCTATAGGGTACCAGGGAGAGATTACCCCAGGGCTAGACCTTGGTCTCTAAGAGAACTGTTTTTACAGCAGATACTGTCTTCTCTGAGTTATAAGTATCTTTCATACAAATCTTAACCTTGTGACCCATTCCATACATTTGTTCATCATGTTGACTGAAAGGAGTGTATCTTGGCTATAAAAGACCTTTGTGCTTTAGTCTTGGGGCTCTCAAAGAAACATCTGAGGGTGATTCGTCGACCAGCCATCATTATCGTAGAGCACTCAATCGATTAACTTTATATGTGTGTGTTGTATTGACCTGCTCCCTTATTAATAAGTAAATAAAGATTTTGTTTAAGTAGATTCAGTTTTCCCAGCCTGGTGCAGGTCTACAATTTTGTTTCTGGTGTCCTTTGACAGCTCTTTGGTCTTGGCCATAGTGGAGTTTGGAGTGTGACTGTTTGAGGTTGTGGACAGGTGTCTTTAATACAGGTAACAAGTGGAGGACAGAGGAGCCTCTTAAAGAAGAAGTTACAGGTCTGTGAGAGCCAGAAATCTTGCCTGTTTGTAGTTGACCAAATACTTATTTTCCACCATAATTTGCAAATAAATTCATTAAAATCCTACAATGTGATTTTCTGGATTTTTTTTCTCATTTTGTCTGTCATAGTTGAAGTGTACCTATGATGAAAATTACAGGCCTCTCTCATCTTTTTAAGTGGGAGAACTTGCACAATTGGTGGCTGACTAAATACTTTTTTGCCCCACTGTAGGTTTCATGACGCTTGTGACAAAACCGCACATTTTAAAGTGGTCTTCTATTGTCCCCAGCACAAGGTGCACCTGTGTAATAATTTTTTTTTATCAGCTTCTTGATATGCCGCACCTGTCAGGTGGATGAATTATCTTGACAAAGGAGAAATGCTCACTAACAGGGATTTAAACAAATGCGTGTACAACATTTGAGAGAAATAAGCTTTTTGTGTGTGTGAATTTCTGGGATTTTTTATTTCAGCTCATGAAACACGGAACCAACACTACATGTTGCTTTTATATTTTTGATCAGTGTGTAAGACATCACCAAATGTGAACTTTTAGGCCTATAGGCTTACATTTGTGCACAGGTCAGGTAGGCAACTTCTATGTTTACTCAGGCAAAATATATAAAAAATAAACCTGAACAAAAACGGTAGGCCTAAACAATTAAATAATGAATGCGCATGAATTAGCTGGAGAATTAAGAACAGGAGAATGTAATCAAGCATACTATATACAGGGTCAATCAGTTACAGTACCATATTAAGTAAAAATCAATCAAATGTTTTTATAAAGCCCTTTTTACATCAGCAGATGTCACAAAGTGCTATACAGAAACCCAGCCTAAAACACCAAACAGCAAGCAATGTAGATGTAGAAGCACGGTAGCTAGGAAAAACTCCCTAGAAAGGCAGGAACCTAGGAAGAAACCTAGAGAGGAACCAGGCTCTGATGGGGAATCAGTCCTCTTCGAGCTGTGCCGGGTGGAGATTATAAGAGTACGTGGTCACTTAAGGCCAGATTGTTCTTCAAGATGTTCAAACGTTCAGAGATGACCACCAGGTTCAAATAATAATCAGTGATTGTAGAGGGTACAACAGGTCAGTAACTCAGGAGTAAATGTCAGTTGGCTTTTCATAGCCAAGCATTCAGTGGTTGAGACAGCAGGTGTGGTAGAAAGAGAGAGTTGATAACAGCAGGCCCGGAACAAGGTAGCAAGCACGTCTGGTGAACAGTTCAGGATTCCCTAGCCACAGGCAGAACAGTTGAAACTGGAGCAGCAGCACGACCAGGTGGACTGGGGACAGCCAGGAGTCGTCAGGCCAGGTTGTTCTGAAGCATGATCCTAGGGCTCAGGTCCTCCAGGAGGGGAGGGGGAGAGAGAGAATTAGAGGGAGAATACTTCAATTCACAAAGGACACCAGATAAGACAGGAGAATTACATCAGATATAACAGACTGACCCTAGACCCCCGGCACATGGACTATTGCAGCATAGATACTGCAGCCTGAGACGGGTGGGTCGTGGGACACTGTGGCACTGTGCACCCCTCCTAGGGACGGCATGGAAGAGCACTAGTAAGCCAGTGACTCAGCACCCATAATAGGGTCAGAGGCAGAGAATCCCAGTGGAGAGGGTAGCCGTCCAGGCAAGGACAGCAAGGGCGGTTCGTTGCTCCAATGCCTTGCCGTTCACCTTCGCCTTGCCGTTCACCTTCAAGGCACCTGTTTTGAGCCCCACCTGTTAAGCCTGTTTTCAGGCAAGCTAGACAAACAGTTATCACCATGAATCACATCTACAATCTACTGGCAAATACTTTTTAATCCTTGTCATATGAAGATAAATTATAGAAAAAATGTACTGCTGCTCATCGGCAATTGGACATAGACATTACACAACAAGTCGAGAAATCACAAATTCAACAATAAGTGGTTTGGAAGGAATCAGTGCCTAACTGCAAGTGTTGCAAAGCAATCACTATTTTGCTTCCCTGTGCCTGCTATTCGGTGGAGAGGGTGTGTGGTCCAAGTCTGGGTTTAAGGATTTAAAACATCTGTCTGAAAAAGTATATTTTCCAAGCTTAAAAGGATAAACATTCAGCACCAACACCATAGGTCAGAAAAGGTTAAATACATTGCCCAAGCTGTTAATCCAGCATGACTTCTGCTGCATTCAAAAAACAGGAAACTCAGGAACTGGGAAATCTAGGAATTCAGTGAGTTCAAGACAATTGGGAACTCCGACTGGAAAAATACGAGCTCCGACTGGGAAAATAGGTTTTGAAAAGTCGGGAACTCGTGCCTCTTTCTAGAGCTCCGACCTGAAGATCACTGACGTCATGATTCAACCTTGTTTTTTTCCGAGTTCCCAGTTGTCTTGAAAGCACTATAAATCCAGAGAATGACAGATTTTGATGGCAAAGTTTGATGACAACATTTGCCCACAAGAAGGACCACCGCGCCAACTTCCTGTTCAAGGGAGGACAGCACAACAACGGTGAGTCCAAAAATGTATTGTATGCTGCTGCATAAATTATGTAATATGCCAGGGAGATATGTATACTGTAGCTAAGAAAGTTATACAAAGTGTATGTTATGTAGTAAGCTGTTAGTAGCCCATGTGCCTCACCCTAATAATTTGATCCCCAGAACTTAGCCTACTGTTCTGACTTGGTGGTGCACATTTAGCCTATAGCCTGTTTTAGAGAAATGTCATCATCGAATATTGTAAGAGCTTTCTGTGTCTGCTTACATGCCCCTTTTTTTATCCTACGGTTCTGACTTGGTTTACAGGGAGAATACTGTAAGAACGGCCCATGTTCTGAATTATGTCATTACATTTTAAAAGTGCTGAACAAATAGTTATATTGACCATGTCCATCTTAGCTTGCTCGTTAATGTCTTCATCGCAATTACGGATTGCCTCTTATCTGCTCATCGTTCCCTTATGCTTGTACATCTCAATTGTTATATTATTATATTGCTCAATTGCTTATATACAGTGCCTTGCGAAAGTATTCGGCCCCCTTGAACTTTGCGACCTTTTGCCACATTTCAGGCTTCAAACATAAAGATATAAAACTGTATTTTTTTGTGAAGAATCAACAACAAGTGGGACACAATCATGAAGTGGAACGACATTTATTGGATATTTCAAACTTTTTTAACAAATCAAAAATTGAAAAATTGGGCGTGCAAAATTATTCAGCCCCCTTAAGTTAATACTTTGTAGCGCCACCTTTTGCTGCGATTACAGCTGTAAGTCGCTTGGGGTATGTCTCTATCAGTTTTGCACATCGAGAGACTGAAATTTTTTCCCATTCCTCCTTGCAAAACAGCTCGAGCTCAGTGAGGTTGGATGGAGAGCATTTGTGAACAGCAGTTTTCAGTTCTTTCCACAGATTCTCGATTGGATTCAGGTCTGGACTTTGACTTGGCCATTCTAACACCTGGATATGTTTATTTTTGAACCATTCCATTGTAGATTTTGCTTTATGTTTTGGATCATTGTCTTGTTGGAAGACAAATCTCCATCCCAGTCTCAGGTCTTTTGCAGACTCCATCAGGTTTTCTTCCAGAATGGTCCTGTATTTGGCTCCATCCATCTTCCCATCAATTTTAACCATCTTCCCTGTCCCTGCTGAAGAAAATCAGGCCCAAACCATGATGCTGCCACCACCATGTTTGACAGTGGGGATGGTGTGTTCAGCTGTGTTGCTTTTACGCCAAACATAACGTTTTGCATTGTTGCCAAAAAGTTCAATTTTGGTTTCATCTGACCAGAGCACCTTCTTCCACATGTTTGGTGTGTCTCCCAGGTGGCTTGTGGCAAACTTTAAACAACACTTTTTATGGATATCTTTAAGAAATGGCTTTCTTCTTGCCACTCTTCCATAAAGGTCAGATGTGCAATATACGACTGATTGTTGTCCTATGGACAGAGTCTCCCACCTCAGCTGTAGATCTCTGCAGTTCATCCAGAGTGATCATGGGCCTCTTGGCTGCATCTCTGATCAGTCTTCTCCTTGTATGAGCTGAACGTTTAGAGGGACGGCCAGGTCTTGGTAGATTTGCAGTGGTCTGATACTCCTTCCATTTCAATATTATCGCTTGCACAGTGCTCCTTGGGATGTTTAAAGCTTGGGAAATATTTTTGTATCCAAATCCGGCTTTAAACTTCTTCACAACAGTATCTCGGACCTGCCTGGTGTGTTCCTTGTTCTTCATGATGCTCTCTGCGCTTTTAACGGACCTCTGAGACTATCACAGTGCAGGTGCATTTATACGGAGACTTGATTACACACAGGTGGATTGTATTTATCATCATTAGTCATTTAGGCCAACATTGGATCATTCAGCGATCCTCACTGAACTTCTGGAGAGAGTTTGCTGCACTGAAAGTAAAGGGGCTGAATAATTTTGCATGCCCAATTTTTCAGTTTTTTATTTGTTAAAAAAGTTTGAAATATCCAATAAATGTCGTTCCCCTTCATGATTGTGTCCCAATTGTTGTTAATTCTTCACAAAAAAATACAGTTTTATATCTTTATGTTTGAAGCCTGAAATGTGGCAAAAGGTCGCAAAGTTCAAGGGGGCCGAATACTTTCGCAAGGCACTGTAGGTCTATCTTATTAGTATCTTATTCATCATTTTAGGCAATGTTGGAATTTATTTATTGTTTTGCTTACTTTGTGTACTATAATTAGCTCATGTGCTTTTCTTGACAAGGAGGAGATACTATATAATGTTGTTGAGTCGGGAACCATGTTTGCCAGTGACAGTCTTATTCCCGTTCAAATATATGTTTTCAAAAAAAAGTTCAGTAATAAACCCATGTAATTTCAGTTGATATTGCAAGGGTTGTTGTGTTTGTGCAATGTGCTATCTGTGCCTTGGTATATTGTACATAAAAGTGGATCCTCATGATTGTATTTTCCTTCCTTTTTAGACCACATAGGCCTAATAAAATACTTCAAATGGTAGGCTAACCGAGTCTCTCTCTCTCTCTTACTCTCGCTCTCTCTCTGTGGTGACTTAAAGAAGAGTAAAGTTAAGGCCTCAACATCTCGCTGAATTTATCCAAACTACATCTATCTGAATTTCTTTCGGTGTCCATTTTGAAAGTGCTGAACGAATAGGCCTACCTCGTCACAGCTCATTTGCTTATACTTGCTTTTACTTAGCGCTAAGTGTTATTGATATAAGAATAAACATTATGAATTTACTGAACATAAATGTAATAATGTTTGTGTATGGTTCAAAAGTCCAAACTCATTTTGGCGTTTGTTATTATTGAAGGAGAAATAAGTTCTTATCCACAAGGAGTCAGGAGTAACCACATTTGTTGAAGCAAGTCAGCCATGTCAGCTATGGTTTTTAAAAAAGCAGGAAATGTGGCTGAATGAACTGTTTTGCTGCCAGACTAAGCTCCGCTGATAGCCAGGTGTAGCAGTGGTAAGGATTCACTCCATGGTGCTGAAAGGAAAGCTCTGCTGTTGGCACAGCTTTATGTAGGCCCTAGCAGTTTGTGGGCAGTTATGGTGCAATTAATGCAGGCATGCATGTAAAAAAATATATATGTTGATTGCCCCACCAAGATTTACATGCTAAAATTGCCACTGGGATCTGGTATACCTCAGATCTAAATCGGATCGGTATTAATTTTGGGGTGAAAATTACTGGTTGCTGTCAGTCTTGGATGGGAATTTTACAGATACAATTAGGTTCGTGTAACAGTATAACTTTAGACCGTCCCCTCGCGAACCAGGGACCCTCTGCACACATCAACAACAGTCACCCAAGAAGCATCGTTACCCATCGCTCCACAAAAGCCGCGGCCCTTGCAGAGCAAGGGGAACCACTACTTCAAGGTCTCAGAGCAAGTGACGTCACCGATTGAAACGCTATTTAGCGCGCACCACCACTAACTAGCTAGCTATTTCACATCCGTTACATTCGGATTTCAATTTTGGCATACGAAAATACCTCTACCTCCAATTCCTATGATATCGTACGACCACTAATCCATTTGTAATGTAATATAACGTTACATATCATACTAAATGGGGGGGTATCAAGTTTACATCTCAAATGCTAGGCATTGCCCTGAGGCCAGGTTTCCTGCTGACACCACGGAGGATGAGAATGTCAGGAACCCAGAAGTTCCTGCTGTGACTGCTGGGCTGGGGTCCGATGTCTCTCCAGGTGCCTCTGTCTCGTAATTTAACCTTCAAACAGCCATGTTCTTGACACCTAGAATCCAACCAACACGAACACTGCAAGCACTGGTTGAAAAGCAGCCATAAGTAGCAAGACAGAGTAAGTGGAGAGACATTTGCTGCCGTTCAAATGTAGATTGGATTGGACTGTGACTGAAGGAGTGGGATGTGTCTATGTTTGTATTTGCATGTCGTTTTCTCCGCCTTCTACCCGCAATGGATTGTTTTATTTTCTCGTTCACTACCCAGTACAGTAGGTGGCGGCAAAACAGTTTACATGTTGTAGTCTGCCAATAAACTTCAAAGAAGAAGAAGAAGAAGAATCAGCAGAGAGGAAGAGGCGAAGCGAGAGGGGTAATACTCCGCCCAAAATGCATCTACACAAATAAGAACATGAAGTGAGGAATTTTTGTATGGAGGTCAACAAAAAATGTAATTACTAATTTGCTATGTGAGGCTTATTTTATCGAATATAAGTGTCGTAAATGTTAGGTTGTTACGAATGAACTGATATACGTGGACGACCGTGGCATTTCGGTAACTTAAAAAAAACGACTATATTGCAGTTGTGCCTGACATGCGTATCTGCCCTCTCATTGGCTAGAATCACGGATAGTTTAGATGTAAAAATCTTTGCTAGAAAGGTCCCATCTGCTCTCGCCTCCCTTCTATCTTTGACGAAATGTATATCCATTGTTAGTGGCCACTCGACCATCTTGTCTATATAATAGAACATCTTTGGTGACCGGTCGAAACAAGGAAGTGAAATTCTTGCTTTAAAACATCTTGCAAAGTGAAGAATCCTCATGTTTTAAACTTAGTTAACGGACTGGAAAATGCTTTTCCATTCGTTAAAGTTAACAAATTGACAGCTTTAACGTGAACGAAAACCTTTTAATCTTATTTTGAAATGATTTATGAGTTGATCAGTTCGATGGCTGTATTAGGGCCCTCGAAATTTATTCGTTGTGCATTAGTCATTACAATTCTCTCCATTATTATAGCCACTGGACAAAGTCTTGGTAAGCTACATTATGAATATTTGAAGTGAACCATTGCTTGGACTACTGAACTGATAGCCTAGCGGTGATGTATGTGCGCTTCCATGGTGATAGCCCGTTTTAAAGATTTGTTCATTAAACTTCCCGTTCTTGGTGGGAAAATAACTTCTTAGTCTATGTTCAAAAACAACCTAATGGAATATGAACAGCCTATTGCTATTTCTGACGTATGTAGATTGATCATGTTTATCGACTGGGTGTTATGGATGTGTGTAGACCAACAGCGCTCTCGCGTGACCGATTCTGTGCTTTCCACCTTGTGTAACAGAGCTCCTCGGGATGCTGCGTCCTTTGCCCAGTGTGCTTGGAGTCCTGTCTCTGGGTGGAATGGCGCTGCTTTGGAGGGACATAAGCTCGAAAGTGAAAGGAGAGAACCGGACTTTGAGCAGTCTGCTAAGCCAGTATTTTGCCGTGAAGGTTGTGGGTTGGCTGGGTAAGCGGCAAAGAGGGAAACTGGAAGCCGATACGCTGAATATACGGCAAGTTCAAGAGGAAACTCTTCTAAAGCGCCTGCGCAAGAACGCTGACACATGTTATGGAAAGCAGTATGATTTTAGCTCAATCAAAGGTAATCATTCCACGTTATTATAATACACTTGCATAATAATGCACATTTGTTCACTTGCACAATATAGCCCAACAATGACCGTGCACGTTCTGCTCTCAGCATATTCGACCTCAGCAAAAGCTTGTGATGTAAGGTCATTATGCCAGTGATGTAACTTTTTGCTAAGTGATTGACTGCCTCTATGCTCTGATGACATGCTTGCGATAACTCACATCACATTTCCTCAAATTGCAATAAATTGTATGATGTAGGCTAGCCCAAGAATGTAGTCTTTTAAAAGTAGTTCAGATGAGCCTACCATTACTAAAGCCTTTTCAGACAGTAAATCGGATTCAGTCTTTTACGATTACGTCTTGATGTTACCAAATTAAAATATTGATACCAACCTGGCCAGATAGTACGATTTGCGTCAGTTCTGCCAGGTTGGTTGACGGCAGAACTGACGCAAATCGTACTAGCAACCAACCTGGCCAGGTAGTATGATTTGTGTCAGTTCTGCAGTCACATTCTGCGATTGGTTTGCGAGACTGGTCAGCCGATATAGGCAACGTCAACTGCAGCAGTGTATTTGATTTGTGCATGTGCCAGCAGCTCAGAAAAGGGTGCATTTGCACCGCAATTCTGGGCATTCCTGCATCTGCCCTCTTTATACTTCTAATTGGTCCATTTTTAACTTGGGACAGGCGTGAGACAGGGGCGCTCAAGTACAGTAGGTGGCGTTAATACACAACGTTGGATGCCAGCTGCGGATTAACCCCTCAGATGAAGGGGTGGGGCAACGGATACTGTCCATCGGTGTATGGCTAGCTAGCTGCCACCGCCCCATCTTCAATTGTGTTCATCTGTGGCATCCAACGTTACATTATTGTGCATTAACGCCAACTACTGTACTGGAGCACCCCAGCCTCCTGCCTGTCCTTAATTTAAAATATACCCCGTCTGTCGGCAACTGTTTTCCCGCAGTTATGTTAACAACGGCGAGGGAAGGTGTTTGGCAGGCTGTAGCAAACGTCACTGTGTGTTAGCTTTGCCAGCTAGTCCTAAAGAGGACTCCGGTTCACAGCAGGCAGGGGGCAGGATTGACTCTGTTTGTTAGCTAGCTAACTATCAAGCTAGTTAGCGCACAGTGTTACACCAGTGGGTGTGACCGGTAGGCTTGCACATTTTGGGAAATACTCAGAGGTGGAAATCTTCCTTGGGAATTAACGGGAATATATGGGAATTATTGGAAATAAATGCAAATTAATATTAATACCATTTAAATGTAGGATGTTTTTTGCATTGGATATATTTACAATTTCATATGGAGACAGAAACATAAACATTTTACCTTATCATAAGTAGACATAATTGGAAATGATTAAATCCTTCCAATAGAAATAAAAACATGTAGTTACAAATTGAACTTTAATTAAATGAGTTGACTCTTCACATGGGATGATTTCACTGAACAACAAAAGAAAGGGAATATTGAATGATCCCCCATTATCCATCGCATCTCCCAATAACGTTTTCAAAATACATCTGTAAAATGATAGTCTAGAAACTAAAGCTTTGGTTGTCTTCCTCTCAGGCTTCCATGTCTTCTCCCTGGACTTCCTCAATGTCCAATTTTTGAATATCAGACTCTGAGGCCTCATCTTCACAGTTACTTTCCTACCTTGTTGAGGATAGCTCGTTGTCAGGCGCAAAAGACTCAAATTTGCCTGGATGGCCACCAATTTTTCTACCCTTGTATTGGTCAGCCTGTTGCGTGCTTTGGTGTGTGTGTTCCCAAACAAGGACCAGTTGCCCTCTGAGGCGGCTGATGTTGGTGGGATTTGGAGGACGGTGGAGGCAACAGGGGAAAGAGCCTCAGATCCACAAAGTCCATTCCACCAGGATGCTCTTGCCAGCATACTTGGGGTCCAACATGTCTGCTGCGGCGTGTATGGGCTGAGAGAGGAACCAGGCTATGTGGGGTGGCCAGTCCTCTTCTGGCTGTGCCGGGTGGAGATTATAACAGAACATGGCCAAGATGTTAAAATGTTCATAAATGACCAGCATGGTCAAATAATAATAATCACAGGCAGAACAGTTGAAATTGGAGCAGCAGCACGGCCAGGTGGACTGGGGATAGCAAGGAGTCATCATGTCAGGTAGTCCTGAGGCATGGTCCTAGGGCTCAGGTCCTCCTCCTCCTCCTCCTCCTCCTCAGAGAGAGAGAGAGAGAGAGAGAGAGAGAGAATATTAGAGAAAGCATACTTAAATTCACACAGGACACCGGATAGGACAGGAGAAGTACTCCAGATATAACAAACTGACCCTAGCCCCCCGACACATAAATTACTGCAGCATAAATACTGGAGGCTGAGACAGGAGGGGTCAGGAGACACTGTGGCCCCATTTGATGACACCCCCGGACAGGGCCAAACAGGAAGGATATAACCCCACCCACTTTGCCAAAGCACAGCCCCCACACCACTAGAGGGATATCTTCAACCACCAACTTACCATCCTGAGACAAGACCGAGTATAGCCCACAAAGATCTCTGCCACGGCAAAACCCAAGGGGGGGAGGGGCGCCAACCCAGACAGGAAGATCACATCAGTGACTCAACCCACTCAAGTGACGCACCCCTCCTAGGGACGGTATGAAAGAGCACCAGTAAGCCAGTGACTCAGCCCCTGTAATAGGGTTAGAGGCAGAGAATCCCAGTGGAAAGAGGGGAACCGGCCAGGCAGAGACAGCAAGGGCGGTTCGTTGCTCCAGAGCCTTTCCGTTCACCTTCACACTCCTGGGCCAGACTACACTCAATCATATGACCCACTGAAGAGAAGAGTCTTCAGTAAAGACTTAAAGGTTGAGACCGAGTTTGCATCTCTCACATGGGTAGGCAGACCATTCCATAAAAATTGAGCTCTATAGGAGAAAGCCCTGCCTCCAGCTGTTTGCTTAGAAATTCTAGGGACAATTAGGAGGCCTGCGTCTTGTGACCGTAGCGTACGTGTAAGTATGTACGGCAGGACCAAATCCGAGAGATAGGTAGGAGCAAGCCCATGTAATGCTTTGTAGGTTAGCAGTAAAACCTTGAAATTAGCCCTTGCCTTGACAGGAAGCCAGTGTAGGGAGGCTAGCACTGGAGTAATATGATCCATTTTTTGGGTTCTAGTCAGGATTCTAGCAGCCGTATTTAGCACTAACTGAAGTTTATTTAGTGCTTTATCCGGGTAGCCGGAAAGTAGAGCATTGCAGTATTCTAACCTAGAAGTGACAAAAGCATGGATACAGTTTTCTGCATCCTTTTTGGACAGAAAGTTTCTGATATTTGCAATGTTACGTAGATGGAAAAAAGCTGTCCTTGAAACAGTCTTGATATGTTCTTCAAAATAGAGATCAGGGTCCAGAGTAACGCCGAGGTCCTTCAGTTTTATTTGAGACGACTGTACAACCATTAAGATTAATTGTCAGATTCAACAGAAGATCTCTTTGTTTCTTGGGACCTAGAACAAGCATCTCTGTTTTGTCTGAGTTTAAAAGTAGAAAATTTGCAGCCATCCACTTTCTTATGTCTGAAACACATGCTTCTAGCGAGGGCAATTTTGGGGCTTCACCATGTTTCATTGAAATGTACGGCTGTGTGTCATCCGCATAGCAGTGAAAGTTAACATTATGTTTTCGAATGACATCCCCAAGAGGTAAAATATATAGTGAAAACAATAGTGGTCCTAAAACGGAACCTTGAGGAACACCGGAATTTACAGTTGATTTGTCAGAGAACAAACCATTCACAGAGACAAACTGATATCTTTCCGACAGATAAGATCTAAACCAGGCTAGAACTTGTCCGTGTAGACCAATTTGGGTTTCCAATCTCTCCAAAAGAATGTGGTGATCGATGGTATCAAAAGCAGCACTAAGGTCTAGGAGCACGAGGACAGATGCAGAGCCTCAACACCGATCCCGATTATTGGAGGACCAAAAAAAGCCAATACCGATTAATCGGCCGATTTTAAAATAATTTTAAAAAAGTATATATATATATATAT